>NW_026054963.1:8687-72445 GCF_022478755.1 Daldinia loculata
GCCGCCCCCCCCCCCCCCCCCCCCCCCCCCCCCCCCCCCCCCCCCCCCCCCCCCCCCCCAAAAAAAAAAAAAAAAAAAAAAAAAAAAAAACTGTCCGTGAAATCTTTCCGAAAAAACCGCTTAAACTTCCAAGTCCAAGAGGCGGTTACCCTGTAAAAGAAAAGTTTTTTTTTTTTTTTTTTATTTATTATTGTTATTATTTTCTTTTTATTAAATATTTTTTTTTTTTTATTAAATTTTTTATTATTTTTATTATTATTTTTAAATTTTTTATTATTATTATTATTTTTTTTAAAACCGGTTATTTTTTAAATTAACCATTTATAAAGTTATTATCATTTTAATTAATTATGTAAACTTATGGTTATAAAGTTAATGGTTAAAAACGTTAAATAAATGTATTTAATAAAAATATATAACCGGTATAAAAGTAAAAAGCAATATATTTAATCAATTAATTTTAAGTTATAAAGGTTAAAATAAATATATTTAATAAAAATACTCGGATGGTGCGGGGGCGATGCGGGGTGCGGCCAATTAAAATTTTAAATGTTAAAACTTATTAATTTATTAATTATTTTATTAATTTTTAAAAAGTTTAAACGTAATATTTTTTTAAAAAAATAATATGTTAATTATTATTTTAATAACGTTATTAATATTTTAAAATATATAATAAATAAATTTATTTTTTAAAATATATAATAAATAAATTTATTTTTTAAAATAATTTAAATTATTACGGTAATATTTTAAATATAATTTTAAATAATGTTATTTATTATATTATTATTTAAAAGTTTATTAATAATAAAATTATAAAATGATTTAAATAATTATTTAATATTTTAAATGATATAAACGTTACGATTTTTAATTAAATGTAAATATTAATAAAAGTTATTTATTTTTTTTATTTAAATATAATTTAATTTTTTAATTTTAAATTTTTTAAATTAATTAAAAAAATGGTAAAAAAGTTTAATATTTGTTTTTTACTTTTAATAAAAGTAAAATTATAAAAGTAATAATTTAAGTTTTTATTAAATATTTTTTATATTTAAAATAAATTATAATATTTATATAAAAATATAATTATTTAATAATAATTTATTTTATTTACGTTATTTTTTAATATTTAAATATTTTAAATTTATATAAAAAAATAATTAAAATATGTCCGAAAAATACGAAAAAATAAACATTTATATAAAAACGATTAATTTTAATTAATTTTAATTATAAAATAATAAAAATATTAATTTAAAAAAAATAAAATAATAAAATATATTGTTTAAATAATATGTAAACATATTAATTAATTATATCATTATGTTAAAATTAATGTAATATATTTAATTAATTAATTTAAAAATATTACAGTTAAAAAAATATATTTAATAAAAACGCATTATTAATATAAAAGTAAAAAATTATATATTTAATTAATTAATTTAAAAATGTAAAAGTTAAAAAATTATATTTAATAAAAACATTTAAATAATATAAAAATAATGTAAAATATAATTAATGAAATTTATAAATATTAAAGTTTTTTTATTAATTAATTACGTAATTAAAAAAATTTTAAACATAATATTTTTTTAAAAAAATAATTAATTTTATAATTAATTTATAACCGTAATTCATTATATAATTATAATTTATTAAAAAATTAATTAAAACTTTATTTTTTTAAAATATATTTAATTAATATTAATTAAAAATTTACTTTTTAAAAAATATATTTAATTAGCATTAATTAAAATTAATTAAAACATTTTTAAATATAATAATTTTTTATTTAAAAAAAACCGGTATAATAAACTTTTTATAAATTTAAAATATATAATAAACTTTTTATAAATTTAAAATAAATTTAAGTTAATTTATTAAAATAAAAATCGTAACGGTAATAACAATTATTTTAAGTGATTTTAAACCTGATATTTTTAAAACGGGTTTTACCCGTTTATTTTACCATAAACGCCACGTAACGCGTGGTTTATATGTTTATACTTATAAGTTATAAATAAAATATTTAAAAATATTTGGTTTAAAATTATATAACGTTATAAAAGTTTTTAACAGTTTTATTAATAATAAAAAAATTAAACATTATATTTATAATAATTTAATATATTATAATAATATATAAAATAATTTTAATTTTAATAATTTAAAATTAATAATATATTTAATTTATTTTTTTAACTTTTTTATATATTTATATAATATTATATTTTTATATATTAAACTTTAATATTTAAAATTTTTTAACGTTTTAAAATAATATATATTTAAATATAATAATTTAATATGTTATAACCATATATAAAATCTTTTTTTTTTAATAATTTAAAATTAATAATACCATTTTTTAAACTTTTTAACTTTTTTTATATATTTATATTAAATATTTTATTTTAAATGACTTTAAATTAAAGTTTTAATATTTAATTTAAAAAAATGTACTTTTTATAATTACACCATTTTTTAATTAATTATTATTTATATAATTTTTTTAATAAAATATTAAAACTTTAATTTAAAATTACTTTAAACACGTGTTTATTAAAAATTACTTTTATTTTTTAAAAATATCGTTAAATTAATAAAATCATTAAAAACAATAATATTAACGTATTTTTATAATAAATAATAATTAATTATATAATTGTATTAATTTTATTATTAAATTTATTAAATTCCACGCGTTTTAAATTTTTTAAAATGTTAAAAATGGTTATAATAACGGTCGTAACGCATTAATTATAACACCGGTCGTAACACGCGTTATAAAATTTAATATATAAAAAAACGATGCCGTATAAATGTATAAAAAAACGGGAATGTTAATTATAATATTAATTATAATGTTAATTATAATATTTTAAAAATTAAGTTTTTTTTAACGTTTTAATTTAATATATAAAAACGTAACGTTATATACGTATGTAAAAAAGTTAAAAAAATAAATTAAATATATTATTAATTTTAAAATATTTTAATTAAAATTATTTTATATATTTTTATGGTATTTTAAAATATTATAAATATGATTTTTTATTATTTACCATTAAATTAAAAAAATAAATAACGTTTAAATTTAAACAAGTTTTAAATTTAAATTTATTAAAATTTACACATATATTTTATAAATATAAACATATAAACCATGTATTACGTAACGTAAACAAACATAACCCGTTTTAATAAATTTAAGTTTAAAAATTAAAATAATAAATATTAACGTTTATTATAATTATTATTACGCGTTATAATTACCGTTATAACCGATATTATAATTAACGTATTATAATTATTATTATAATTATTTTTAACATTTTAAAAAATTTAAAACGTATAAATTTAATTAATAAATTTAATAATAAAATTAATAATTATTATATAATTAATTATTATTTATTATAAATATACGTTAATATTATTATTTTAATAATTTTATTAATATTATTATTAATATTATTATTTTAAAACGTTAAACGTATAATTTTAATGTATAAAGTTTTAAATTTATTTTAAACCATAAATTTAATATTATTTTAAAAAGTTATTTTAAATTTTAATTAATTAAAAAGTAATGTGGTTAAAAAAGGTATAACTTTATAAACAATATTAAATTTATGGTTTAAATTTATTAAAATAAAATAACAAAACTTTGCGCAACTTTTTAAAACTTTTCCATAACTTAAACAAACATAATTTAATTAAACTTTAACTCGTGGACGACTTTTGAATTTTTCGCAACTGCCACAACTCCATTGTAAGTTATTTTAAATGATTTTAAACCCGATATTTTCGAGGCGGGCTTCGTTTGCTTGTTTTGCCATAAACGCCACGCAATACGTGGTTTATGTATTTATACTTATAAGTTATAAACAAAACATTTAAAAATATTTAATTTAAAGTTATATAATATTACAAGAATCTTTAATATTTTTATTAATAATAAAAAAATTAAATATTATATTTATAATAATTTAATATATTATAATAATATATAAAATAATTTTAATTTTAATAATTTAAAATTAATAATATATTTAATTTATTTTTTTAACTTTTTTATATATTTATATAATATTACATTTTTATATATTAAACTTTAACGTTTAAAAATTTTTAACATTTTAAAATATATATAATTATATTAAGTTTTATATAAAATATTTAAATATAATAATTTAATATTTTATAATTATATATAAAATTTTTTTTATAATAATTTAAAATCATTATTTAAACTTTTTAATTTTTTTTATATATTTATAATTTTTTATATTAAATTTTAACGTTTATTATAATTATTATTACGGTTATTATTACGGTTAATGTTATAACCGGTATTATAACCGGTATTATAATTAATATTAATTATTTTTAATATTTAAAAAAGTTTAAAACGCGTAAATTTAATTAATAAATTTAATAAAAAAGTTAATAATTATTATATAATTAATTATTATTTATTATAAAAATGTATTAATATTATTATTTTAATAATTTTATTAATGTTATTATTTTAAAATATTAAACATATAATTTTAATATATAAAGTTTTAAATTTACTTTAAATTATAAATTTAAAATTATTTTAAAAAGTTATTTTAAAGTTTAATTAATTAAAAACAAATGTAATTAAAAAAAGTATTATTTTACGAATAATTTTAAATTTATGGTTTAAATTTATTAAAATAAATTGTAAAAAGCTATTCCATTTTAATAGTTAAATCGTGTTGTTATAAAAAGAGATTAATAGTTAAATTCTGGGTTTTTTGGTGGCATAATTGTTATTGTAATCTCTTTACTGTCGAGAAATTCTTCTAGGATTATAAACGATGAATTGGTTAAAAGCATCTGCGCATGAGTAACCAATTCACAATAAGTAACGGGATATTGCTAAGTTGAGGAGCAAGTTCATGGTGAGAATATAACCCGTAACATAACCTTTGCGTGTAAGCGCCGGGGATGACACGCGTAATGCAGGTATGTAATAGAGAACATATCCTCTTGAATGCAAAATAGGAGAAATAACTAGTACTGGCCATAATACTAGGTAACTTAGGTCCTCATAAAGTAGACCTCATTAAATACATGTAAGTCTGGTAGACGAGAGGATATACGCAAAGTACCAAGTACCTACATGTGGATACCCATAACACCCCAAGATACGAACTATTCTGTTTAGCGCATAACTCTCTGGAGATCTCTGCGATATTACTTTAAAGGTGCTTACCCCTCTGCCCCTCCGTCCCACGTATCAGGTAAGTTATGACTCGAAACTTTCCAATACTTTGCATTGACAGGTATTTTTCTTCATCGCAACCTTATCACCAAATATTTGAAGGGTACTGGGATAAGGTAATATCACCATGGCAGATCCCCTCAAGACTGCGGAAGGGCTCCAGAATGCAACCCTCAAAGACCTTAAAGGTAAAGCACACAACCTCTTGCTTCGTTTTCCAGTAGTAAATCTGACAGTATCCTGGAGGGACTGAAAAGCGAGATTCCTTAATCGCGATCGAGAAAAAATACCAGCAAGAATGGGAAAGCCAAAGACTTTTCAATGCTGACGCGCCGTCAACGGCTGACATCCCTCTCCATTCTATCTCCGCCGCCGAGTTGCGAGAGAAGTTCCCAAAGTTCTTCGGAACAATTGCCTTCCCTTATACAAATGGACGTCTCCACGTGGGCCATGCCTTTTCGTTTAGTAAGGTCGAATTCCATGTCGGCTACGCTCGTATGAAGGGAATCAACGTCCTATGGCCGCAAGGATACCACTGTACTGGCTTACCGATCAAGGCGTCTGCCGACAAGCTCGCCAAGGAGGTCGGGATGTTCGGTCAGGAGTTCGAGAAGTACAAAGAAGAAGAGGAGCCCGTGACCCAGACAGCTGCCGCGCCGGCCCAGAGAGAGAGGGAGGATGTGACCAAATTTACCGCAAAGAAAGGCAAGGCTGCCGCGAAGGCAGTTAAAATGAAGTACCAATTTCAGATCATGCAAGCCATGGGCATTCCCGTCCAACAAATACACCTCTTTGCCGACCCGGCCTACTGGCTCGAGTACTTCCCACCTCTCTGTAAGCTCGATCTGAGCAACTTTGGTAGTAGGATCGATTGGCGTAGACAATTTGTCACGACGGATGCCAATCCGTACTTCGATGCGTTTGTCCGCTGGCAGATGATCCGACTAAAGGAGTTGGATAAGGTCAAGTTTGGAAAACGGCATACTATCTACTCAATTAAAGATGGACAGCCCTGCATGGACCACGACCGCAGCGAAGGAGAGGGTGTCAACCCTCAATTATATGTGGCAATCAAGATGCGGGTACTCGAGTTTGCCTCCAAGGCCCAGGAAATCCTACAAGGAAAGCTTCCCGATGATGCCAAAGTGTACCTAGTTCCGGCAACCCTACGAGCGGAGACCATGTATGGACAAGTGGCTTGCTTCGTCTCACCTAAGATTACCTACGGCGTCTACGAAGCCGCCCCTGGGGAATACTATGTGATGACAGAAAGAGGTGCTAAGAACATGGCCTACCAGGAAATATTCGCCCAAGAAGGTGTTATCAAGAAGACCACCGAGATTGATGGCTCGGATCTCATTGGGTCACTGGTCAATGCCCCCCTTAGTTTCCACAAGGATGGAGTTCGGGTACTTCCCATGGAGTCGATACTTGAGACCAAAGGTACTGGAGTAGTGACATGCGTGCCCTCGGATTCTCCCGACGATTATGCTACAATAACAGACTTGGCTAAAAAGGCCGACTATTACAAGATCCAGAAGGAGTGGGCGGAGCTAGAAATTATCCCTATTATCCAGACGCCTACTTCTGACTTGCTCGCCCTGGAACTAGTCAAAAAGTTGAAGATTGCGTCTCCGAAGGATGTGAAGCAACTTAAAGAGGCTAAAGAGTTGGCCTACAAGGAGGGTTTCTACCAGGGCCACATGTTAGTAGGAGACTTCAAAGGTGAAAAGGTAGCAGATGCCAAGCCCAAGGTTCGAGCTCAACTGATTGAAGCTGGTCTTGCCTTCGAATACGCAGAGCCTGAGAACAAAGTTGTCAGCAGGAGTGGCGATGAGTGTACGGTCGCACTCATGGAGCAGTATTATATCGACTACGGAGAGGATTCATGGCGCACAATCGCTACTAACTATGTCGAGAACAAGGATGGAAATGGTCTCAACACTTATTCGAGCGACGCGCGGAATGCATTCTTGGGAGTGCTTGACTGGCTCAAGCAATGGGCATGCGCCAGGACATACGGTCTCGGCTCAAAGCTTCCATGGGCGCCTGAATTCCTGGTGGAAAGTTTAAGTGACTCGACTATTTACATGAGTTACTACACCGTCGCTCATTTCCTCCACAGTGACCTCTTCGGACGGGAAAAAGGCAGTGGCAACATTGCACCAGAACAGATGATTGACGAGGTTTGGGATTATATCTTTTGCCGCGCGAGTCTTACCGATGATGTCCTGGCCAAGTCGAAAATTCCCAAGGAGACCCTGGAGTCGATGCGCCGCGAATTCGAATACTTCTACCCCCTTGACTTGAGAGCGAGCGGCAAGGACCTAATCAACAACCACCTTACCTTCTTCCTCTACAACCACATCGCACTATTCCCTAGGGAGTACTGGCCCAAGTCTATTCGAGTAAATGGGCATCTCCAGCTTAACGGCGAAAAGATGTCTAAGAGCACTGGCAATTTTATGACTCTCGATGATGGTAAGCTTGTGCCAGGTATTTATTCTTCGCAAACGTTGCTAACCAGGCTGCAGTGGTAAAGAAATTCGGCGCGGATGCGTCTCGTATAGCTCTTGCGGATGCTGGGGATACCATTCAAGATTCTAATTTCGTCGAGGACGTTGCCGACAACACTATGTAAGTCACCCGAATATCAGTTGCAGCTAAGCGATAGAGGAACTAATAGGCTGCTATCACTAGCCTTCGACTGCACACTCTGAAGGAATGGTGCGAAGAGATGGCTAAGAGTAAGGATCTTCGAACGGAGCTGAATGATTTCGAAGACGCCCTTTTCGATAACGAAATGAACACGCTACTGCAGGAGGCCAAGAATCATTACGAGGACACGAATTACAAAATGGCCCTGAAGTCGTGTTTCTATGACCTGATAAATGCAAAGGATGTGTACAGAGGAGCTTGTGTGGCGGCTGGAATCCCGTTGAATAAGGAGTTGGTGTTCAAGTACATGAGACTCCAAGCACTGTCCATCGCCCCGATTGCACCGCACTGGGCCGAGTACATATGGCTTGAGATACTCCACGAAGCCCGGACGATACAGGTAGCTCGGTGGCCCGAAGTACCAGAGGCCAATGCCGGCCTTAGCGCGGCCCGCTCTTACGTTCTTACGACGCAGTCCAATATCACATCGGCCGAGTCGGCACAGATAAAGAAGATGGCCAAGGGAAAGCAAATGAACTTCGACCCTAAGAAACCCAAAAAGCTGACGATTTTCATAACTCGAGAATTCCCCAAGTGGCAGAATGAGTGCATCAGTTTGATTAGGGAGACATGGGATGAAGCAACCAAGACGCAGAAGTGCACTGACAAGGAGCTAAGCGGTCGCATTGCTAAGATAGGTAAGGTGAAGGAGGCGATGCCGTTTGTGCAGCTCCTCAAGAAGAGGCTCCGTAATGGAGAGCCGATCGACGTTGTGGTGGAACGTAAATTGGACTTCGACGAGTCTAAGACTATCACGGCCATGGTGCCCGGTCTAAAGAGAGCGGCAGGGTTATTAGGTATCGATGTCTTGTTAGTAACCGAGGGCAGCAAGACAGGAACCGACTTAGTACACGGCGGGGAGGTCGACATCAAGTCCCCGATTGCGGAGCAGGCTGTCCCTGGTCAGCCGTCGTTTCTGTTTGAGAACATCGAGGCATAGTAGAAAGGGAATAAATAGACTCATGTTAGGTGTGAATGAGAAGAGGGAAGAAAATAAAAACAAGACAAAGTCCTTACAGGATCATATATCCCGGTAGATTTTAAATGTGTCAGTAGATAGGTTAGCTAGTTCTCTCAGGTAGAAGAGTTAACGAAAATGAGACAGTAAAACACTTAAGCCGAGGCTCGCAAGTAGGCTACTTAGTGATAGGAATACGGTATAGGGTTTTAAGGTATCGGTAATAGGTGACGTTGTTTTTTTAACCGAAGGCTCGGGGTTTTAACATTGATGTGAGATAAACAAGTATAAGTAAACTTAAGGGGGACAAGTTTTTCTTCCTCTTCCTCTTCCTCTTCCTCTTTACTGGTTACTATATTCTTCTTACTCCACCAATAAGCGACATTCGCAAAACTGCGCCGCCTTTGGACCGACCCCTCACGCTTTTCACCATCCTCACGAACGAATATGGCCAACAGCCCGCTGAAGATTGCCGTCATCCCAGGCGATGGTATTGGGACCGAAGTGATGCCATATGGCGTCCGGTGTCTCGAGGCGGCTGCGAAGGTGTTTGGTATCTCGTTGAGCTTCCAGACGTTTGATTTTGCTAGTTGCGACTTTTATAAGAAACATGGGGACATGCTTCCGCCGGACTGGAAAGAGTCTCTTAGCGGATTTGATGCTATCTACTTCGGCGCTGTTGGAATGCCGGATTTGGTGCCGGATGAGGTGTCGTTATGGGGGAGCTTGTTGAAGTTTAGACGCGAATTCGATCAGTATATCAACCTTCGTCCGTGTCGGTTGTTGGCTGGTGTCGATTGTCCTCGTACGTATTACGCTTCTATGAGTTACCTTTACAAGTCTTTATCATCACTGTCTGACCTACTAACGCTATGAATAGTGGCCGGTCGGAAGCCTGGAGACATCGACTTCTGGATCGTGCGGGAAAACACGGAAGGCGAGTACAGTAGTATCGGAGGTAAGATTTTCGAGGGGACAGACAGGGAGACAGTTATCCAGGAAACGGTGATGACACGCACTGGTATCGACAGAGTCCTTCGTTACGCCTTCGACCTTGCGCAAAGCCGGCCGCGGAAGCGTCTTACAAGCGCGACCAAGAGCAACGGCATCAGCATCACCATGCCATACTGGGACTCCCGCGTCCGCGAGATGTCAAGCAAATACCCCGACGTCAACGTAGACAAATACCACATCGACATCCTAACCGCGCATTTTGTCCAGCGGCCCCAAATCTTCGATGTCGTCGTCGGCAGCAACTTATTCGGCGACATCCTATCCGATCTCGGGCCAGCTTGCACGGGTACAATCGGGATTGCGCCGTCGGCCAATATCAACCCGGACCGGCGATTCCCGAGCCTGTTCGAGCCGGTGCACGGTAGTGCGCCCGATATCGCTGGCAAGGGCATCGCGAACCCCGTGGGCATGATCTGGGCGGGACAAATGCTACTTCAGCATTTCGGATACCAGGATGCTGCTGCGGCGGTACTGCAGGCTATTGAGACGGTGCTCGCCCAGAGGGATCAGAGTGTTATTACTGCTGATATGAGCGGTAAGGGCACTACAAAAACCCTGGGAGATGCTATTGAGGCGGCAATCCTTGCGGCTGGGAAGTAGAGCGTATAGGTTTTGGATATTGTCTATTGCGTTGTTATCTCGTACTCATTGTCATATCTAGATTGTCATATTTAGATTGTTATATCTAGATTGTTATATCTAGATTAGTATATGCATAGGTATCTGTTCGCATATTGGTCTACCCTCTTCGATTTTTATTCGCACTACGAGCCTCCAGTAATGCTTTTCACTTTCCTATGCATTATTGTAATAGTTTAAGTATTTTCACCATCAAAGACAATGCCATCCTCTTACTACTACTTAGGTATTTAGGATATTCACTACCGAGTAAACTGAACACCCTCAAGCTTCGCAGATCCCATAACAAGCTAAAAAAACGACACGCCCGACTCGACGCTTAAATACCCGTGTACGCCTGCAGCGACAGCTTGTACGTCCCACAAGTAGTACTAACATCTGCACAGTCCGCCGCCGCACCGCTTTTGCCTTCGGCGATACACGTGTTGAGAATCAAGGCAGTCATCGTGTCCGCGATCCACTGTGAATCTTCCGAGAACACCTCTTGGCTCTTACCGCCGCACACCCGACCGAGACAACCGCCCTCCCACCAGTTCAAGCAGAATCCCCTGGCTACCTTGATGGTACCGTTGTTAGCTCGGATATCGCCAATGACGGTCTGGCAGTCGGCTACAGAAGCTGTGGTATCCTACGGTATTAAGTCAATTCCCGTGTTCGAGGACCTAAGCAAGAAGGATATCGACAAACGTACCTCTAAGCAAGTACTGAAGCTCTCACCCGCGACCGCGGAAGTGCTATGCACAGACGCAGCGTGGGAACCTTCAACATGCGCACCATCGTCAAGCGTAAGGAAACCCTTAGGTCCAGTACCCGTGGCGCGCGACTCAGCATGGCTCTCGATCTGGTTCGCGGCCGCGATATACGGACGATGCAGATTCGGTAAGCGTCTCGCGGACACGGCGCAAAAGCCAGCCACGAGCGCAAGGGCCTGGATGGACAACTTGGACGGGAAAATCATTTTGAATTACACCGCGACGGTGAATTTAACGAGTGAAAAGCAGATAGAGTCTGCAATAGGCGTGAGCAAAAGAGCGACTGAGAAGTAAAAGAAAGTAACGGTAAGAAATGAAGGACGCGATATGCTATACAGGCATCTATATATACATGTATGTATAACTACAGTATACATGATCTTGACTTATTAGAGACAGCACATAAGGATGAGACTAACCGTGACTATCCATAGTTTCCCCTGCGGATTAGCCTGTAACTAACCTTATAGCCTTATTACAGAGCATCTTAGTATGTGGGTCAGGCATGGTAATAGACTAGATCGAATTATGAATTTTGATGGTGTTCGCGGTATTAGTCCATACTATGTATGTAGCCCCCAGCTTCGCGCTACAGGGGTAGCAAAGAATCCCTGGCATGCAAATTACTAGCATGAGCTTTTAAGTCGCCTATAAGAAGTCATAACGACGTGTATGTTGCTGTATGGAAAGTTACCATTCTTCTCACCTACTTGATTTAATCGCGTTCGTGAGTAGTGACTCCGAGGTGCTGTAAGTATGAGTGCAAAAGGGAATCAGCCATATATTCTGCTCTGCATAATTAGTAGCCTGAGAAGCACGTATTGTATGAGGATGCTATCTGTGGGACGTATGTACCAAATCGTATCGCAATGAATTGAAGTCAAAGCACCACAGCCCTAGTAAGGCGTGACTATATCATAAGCTAATCTACTACATGGGCAGTTCATCGCCACGGCCTCCCTATTCCTCGAAACTTCTTAGCACACGGATAATACGGACATGGGTATCACGTATTCTAAATTGAAGCCTGGCGTATATCACATAGTCGAGTAGTATTCTAGACTAGAATGGACCCTTCTCTGTCTTGTTTCCGATGTGGTTGAAGCAGCCTAGAACACCGTCGTGATTCCAGATAACACGATCTGGATAATGGGTTAGTACTACTAACACTGTCATTAATATGAGACGGGTAATCGCACTGAGATCGTAGGTAGAAGAGGCGAAACGGCCTTGCCCATTGAGGCAGTCACAAGTCAGGATGAAGTCGACGTTGCTCCCGCGAACCGCGCAGTTGCCACAGGTAGACCAGTAGCTTCCACTATCCAACATTAATATTAACAAGCTAAGAAAGATGTAAGACGCGGATAAGGTCTCATACCTGACGTAGGGGTAGAGCTTGCCACCGTAGTTGGTTAGGCAAACGTTGGTGTCGAGCCTTTGCAGAGTCTCCGAGTTAGTAGATGCAGTCCAAATGACTTCCTATTAGCGAAGACTTACCAAGTCCAGTCGTAGCTGTACTCGGCCCAGTTGTTGTTGTTGCAGTACATTCCCAGGTAATTGTCCGACATGAAGCCAGTCTGCCAGGTGCAGTTGGAAACGAAGCCTTGAGCATTAGCTACTCGAGCAGCAGCTCCGAGCACCACCGCAGTGATGGCAGTGAAGGACTTCATCGTGTTTTCGCAATATAGCCTTGTTACGCCTTTGATTGATTTCGGTAATATTTTCACAAGGAGTAAAGGAGTGACAGTTTCCGTGTTATGAGAAGTGATGAGCATAAACAGCGTGGAGGACGGGTGCAGATGAAGAAAAAAGGCAATGCGACTGAGAGTGATGAGAGAGTGACTCAGTTGGATTATGATGTGTTGCCTAGAAAAAAGGGGTTGTGCACCTGTTGTCAGTCGCGTATATACACGCTCTACGCGCGTGGTTGGTAGATGATGAGAGGACGACTACATGTGGTTTGCTATTTGGACATGATGTTTTCGTTAAGGGGGTTTGAGGTGTACTTAAAGGCCAAGAGAGGTAGAATTAGAAGCACCACTACGGGACGAAACATATGCAACTGCCTCCTGTAAACTTTCAAAACGTTCATCTCAAACCACACCAATACGATAGAGACATCCTAATTATAAGTAGGGTCACGCTTTCCTCACGAAACAGCAAACTTCAGCATATTAGGGGGTAACACGTTAGGGGTAACGCACCTACCTAAACACATAACCGTCCTAGGCAAACAACCCCCTAGCCACCACCTGAACACCATCTACGCGAGATAGCCGTGTTGACGATGTTACCCATGTTTTACCATCAAGTTGCGTATAAATTAAGTTTCTTCACCTTGGTAGGAATAATTTGCTGTGTCTTGGACCAAGGTCTGGCTTTTGTGTGAGCAGTGCGAGAGTCTTAACACAAGTTCAGATAAGCTCTCCGGTGTGTTCTATGCTGTGCATCCTATTTCGTGTATCACGAAGGGGCTCATGACTTTTAACTACAGTAATACGAAATAAGGAGATTCCCACAGCTTCAAGACCACCAAACCGTTACACCCATTAAAACTGTATCTCGTGGCCGACAGGGGGGTTTGACCTTAGACAACTACAAGTCGAAGCTACTGCACCGTTACCCAACTATAAAGAGATAGGATAAATATCATTATCTCAATGTCAATATTAACAAGAGCCGTAATAATATCCTGCCACCGGGTGAGTCATACCGAAAACCCTCAAGACCCGTGTTGCTAACGCGAATCCCGGCTCCGAAAAGCGTTGGAAAGGCCATTCCATCGGAGGTTCAACCGGAGGGCCCCATGGACGACAAGATCGGCCCAATCAATGTCCATCCAACCCGGAAGTGAACCTGAGAATGTGATGCGATGAGCTAATCGTGCTGCCGAATTTCGCCTATCTGCAGAAGTCTTAGGAAGAGCACTTCTGTATGCCGTCCCCGTCCTTATAGAATGATACCACCGTGCTGTGTCACAGCTACACTTGTAGTAGTATCATAAATCTCTCTTAATTAGCTATGGCTTATCATGTATCATTCTGAATAATTATGAATAATTCTGCATCGTCGCGTCGTTGTCGTTGTCGTTGTCGTCATCATGTATGTCATCCGGCGAGTTGAAAAGGGGAGTTGCTTTGTTGGATATAGCAATCCTCTCCATGGAACGCTGACTTTCATTGGTTGGCTTCCATGTACGCGTAACACCTGATTAAGGTATCATCAACGGCTGGTATCATTTGGTAATATGATACCCCGTTTATCCGGCTTCGTGAAGCAGCTAACCGACCCAGACGCTATGTATCTATCCGTACATTAGTGCACTTACACGGCAATGCGATAGCCACTCATCTCAAGCACATCTATAGACAACCCGGGTCTTCTCAAGTAGGCAATACTCCGTATTAACCATGGATGTTCTCGGGAAGCCTTTGCTTAGAACGGCGCTCGCCGGAGGCACGAGGCTCGGCCGGTCCACACGCCGACTCCAGACTATAAAATATTTGGCGACCCCGCCGTTACCTTCAGTTTTGCTCCGACCTACTAATCATCTTAGATTTCTTCATTCCTCGCCTGAAACTACGTCGCCTATCATGGAGAAATTCGAAACCGAACCGGTTAGCAGCTGGCTTGGCCATCGAGGTGCTGCTGCTTTTGACCTTAGAAGTAGGTCGTTACCCCTTTAACCCAGCTTCTTATATTAGGTACTTAACTCTCATGCACATATAGGCGATACCATGACAACTCCAACTCAAGCTATGCTATTTGCCATTCAGAAAACGACGTTGCTGGATGATGTGTTTCAAGAAGACCCGACCACCATAGACCTAGAGGCGCACGTAGCCTCATTAACAGGCAAAGAAGCTGGTCTCTTTGTCCTCTCTGGTACGATGGGAAATCAAATCGCTCTACGTACCTTGCTCACTCAGCCTCCTCACGGCGTGCTGACTGACCATCGTTCTCACATTATCCAATACGAAGCTGGAGGGTAAACGCCATCGTCTGCCACTGTATCCTCCTTGGGGCTGACTATTGCAATACACAGTGTTGCATCTTTATCCGGTGCCATGATCAAGGCCGTAGTACCCAGTAACGGTAATTATCTAACTCTAGAGGATATCCAGTCCAACGTCACACTCGGGGACGAAGTGCACTCTTGCCCGACGCGCGTCATCAGCCTTGAAAATTCGCTAGCCGGCCTAGTCACGCCATTAGACGAGGTTCGTAGGATCTCGGAGTTTGCGCGGGAGCACGGTATACTTATGCACTGTGACGGTGCTAGGCTATGGGAGGTAGTCGCCTCCGGCGGCGGGTCGCTGCAGGACTTCTGCCAATACTTCGACACCGTCTCCCTGTGCTTCTCCAAGGGTCTAGGTGCTCCGATTGGAAGTATAATCGTCGGTAGTAAGCCACTCATAAAGCACGCGAGATGGGTGCGCAAGGCTCTCGGCGGCGGCCTACGCCAATCCGGTGTCGTCACGGCCGCGGCCAGGGTAGCAGTCGACGTGACTTTCGGGAAAGGACCCAACGGCGAGGGTGGACTACTACAAGACACGCACGCGACGGCCAAGCGCGTTGAGAAGATGTGGACGGATCTAGGTGGCAAGGTGGATGTTCCCGTCCAGACGAACATGGTCTGGCTTGACTTAAAATCCCTAAACACCACCCCGTCCAGATTCGTCGAGTTGGGTCAACAAGCCGGCCTGAAACTGAATGGTAATCGTATTATAACACACTACCAGGTCGGCGAGGAAGCTCTCCAGAGATTGGCTGACGTCTTTGAGAAAATCGCTGCTGAGAAAGGGGCCAGCCATTCCGACGGACCCCGTGAGACGACCGAAGGCCTGGGTCCTTACGGAAGTAATTCTTAACATGATGGGGCGGGTTGGAGAAGTTGTGCGATCCTCGATTAGCCAGATTACCTTAACCGTACAAATTTCTCAAATAACATCTCTCTGTATGAGGTGCGTACCAAGCTAAAATTTCATATCCTTAAGAATTGTACCCTCAAGTACGTCAGCCGCGAAAAAGTAAATACTACCAAACACACAGAATAGTGCTCAAAAACATTACTGCCATGTAAAATGCCAAACCCCTATGAGCTCTGGTGGTCTGCGCACGAGTCGTGCGATGGGAATAGATACGTTTGACAGTATAAGAGTTAACAGGAGAAAGACTCGCCCTGCTCTTCTTCTCGAGAACGACCCCTAAAAATCTTATAAATTACCCAGCTTTCTCTAGCGGGCCATACATCTCTCAGCATCACCTTTTCTCAAAACTTCAGGCTATATAGATCTGGCTTTCTTGCCATCCACGATCTGCTCCTCAACGCCTCCCTAACTTATTTGTGCAGAGGATGCCGTTATATACAACGCACATGGGTATTCTTAAGAGCTTGCTCCTTTTTAGAGTGCTCTTCATATATACGGTAGCTTAGATATTGACACGGTCCTTCCGCACTTTGTACCCTAGCGCCAAACTACTCCGACACGAGGCAGTACTCCTCTTCGATACTGGCTCATAATCGGGGGTATTATGCGTAAAATGGCAGTTTGTAAACAAGAGACACAACCTGGCCCCTAATCATCACGCTATTGAAATGGTACTTTGCTGCTCTTGTTGGATAGATGCTGCCACCGAACGCCGAGCAAGTTAAAACGACTCGAATCATGACCGTGTAGCCCGCCTCCGGTTTGGCTTTCTTCTCCTTACGTCTTTTTACCGAAAATCGCCCGACTTTTTGACTTGCTTCGGCCGCGCTTCGATTTCGGGCTGCCAACATCATCGCTATATTTCGCCTTGTGTATCCTATAACATGATATTAGTCAAAGGCATTCATTGCGCCACCCAGCCGAAAGAAAACTGACCAGCTATTTCCTGGCATACTCATGCCCTTCGCCTCGGCCATACGGTAAAACTTGGCGCTTTTCTTAAGGTCTTTCTTGCAGCCTACGCCTTTAGCATAACAGAAGCCAGCCTCGGCAAGAGCATCAACATCACCCCAACCTATCAAATTTGTTAGATTACGCCTCAAATATTTTCCCTCGAGGTTTGACTCACTGCCGGCAATCTCGAAGCACCGCAAAGCGAGCGCTTTATCCTGCTCGATTCCCCAACCATTCATATGGCTGACACCCAACTCGTAGATGCTTAGGGCAAATTGGGCCTTGCGGGTTTTATGATCCATAAAATCTACTGTTTTACCCTCCTTGGCGTGATCTTCATCTTCTGCAATTTCGGCGCTCACAACATCGGCAGCCTTCCGCAGCCACTCGACACCCTCTCGTTGGTTCGCTCGCATACCCCATCCGTGTCTACAAGCTAACGCGTACAGCAGCATACCAGTTGGGTCGCCGGCACGCGCAGCAAATCGCAGGTGATAGGTAGATTCTTTTACAGAGCCCTCCTCGTGACACTTAATGCCCTTTGCCAAATGCTCTTCCGCACTCATTTCAGAGGTTGTAGGCGCATGAGAATGCTGTGACCTCGGTGGCCTGATGGTGCTAGCCGAGTCACTTGTGGATACCGACATTGGCGTTCGCCCTCGGCCTTGGTCATGGAGTGGAGATGTAAGAGTGCGCCCTCTAGGCGCATCCTCAGATGGTCTACTCGTGTCAGTTGAGGGGCGACTTGGGTCGGGCGACGGCTGTCTCCCTTCTAGAGACATTTCGTTGGAAAGTTTACTTCGTTCGATGGATGGACGTCCTAGGAGAGAATCGGCTGCGTGTTGGCCTTCTTGCGTTCTCGACGAGGAACTCGAAGGCCTAGTAGGAGGCGACGGTGGCGCTTGACCACTCCTTTGCGGCTCATTGTCGCGGAAAATAACCGAGTTGCGCTGTAATGACTTACCTCTCGGTAGTGCGTACTTGGAATAGATATATGAAGGAGCACCTTTTCCGTCCTCCGTGAAATGACTGTCCAAGAAGGTGTCGCTGTGCATGCTGACTGGGGTGTGTGCAGTCTCATCGGCAAGTACGAAGGATGGTTGGCTGTCCGATGAAGCTTGTCGAGTTGGTGGATCTAGGCCTGGCGTGCCAGTCCGGCTGAGCGGTCGAGAAAAGTTGAAAGCAGGACGTGGCAAAGGCGCAGAAGCTTCGGAACTAATCGAAGGAGACCTTTGGTAGTGGGCAATTGGCGACGCAAGACCCGGCCCCGAGAAACTACTGCCTGATGAAAGCTTTCGGGATGGCTGCGAGTAGAAAGAAGCACTCAAGGTATCGTCATTATTGGCATCCAAAGGTGCAGACATTATACTTGAAGAGCGCTTGGGGAAGATAGTCCTTGGTGGAACTAAACCGGCAGATTCATGCGAGGTCGTTTTGGTGAGCTTCTCTGGGGATGGTGGAAAGCGGGTGCTGGTGGGCGAAAGCTCTCTGGGTTCGAAATCATGCTCTGCTGGTTTATGGTCCGTTGCCTTATCCGCTATACTTTCTAAGTCACCAGGTGATTCTTCTCGGCGCGCACCATACATCCCTTCATCCTCCTGAAGCTTTTCAAGGTGTCGACCGCGCGCGTTTTCGAGAAATGGGTTTGGAGGCACTGGGATCGATTGGTCGGGCGTGGGAGGTATGCGACTCATTCGAGGGTGCATCGAAACAGGCCGCTCTGATGGCGATTCCACCTCTGTAGTCAAACCAAGCCCGGTATTTTGCTGGGGGGTCTCAGGTCGTTCCTCAGACGAGTCGTAGGACATAGAGCGAAAGTATTCGGAACGACCTTGAACAATTAACGGGCTTTCTGTTGTCAACGGGGGTAGACGGCTCATTCGTCTCCCGGTTTTGGCGCTGTCCTCGAGCTGCTTGGCAAGCAAGCGGCTCTGAGCAGCGAAGGCATCAAGGGGGGATAAGGCGGGAGGAACCTCCCCAGCGACATGTAATCGCGGTGACCTTAGAGGACGAGAGACACTGCTGTTGACCGAGGCCGACGAATCGGCCCTGAGGTCGATGAAATTAGGCCTGTTGGCCATGGTAAGGCGAAAATTATCGAAATTGGTATCAAAATGGGTGTTCAGTAAATGTAATTGACCTTGAGACAGATCGTAGTGTTGGATCTCCCGATCCGCCTAGAGACCAGGCGACTAGAGCGGATTCAGGTGGTAACCGAATGCCAAGGAGGCGCAGTCCCCAATCCAACCGGATATCTAATAAGTGTTCGTAAGTCGAAAACGAAGCTTGTGAAGGCGATACCCTGGGAGCGCATAAAACATTAAGTCGGCTTTGTAGGTCCACCTAGAGAATGGTATGCGACAGGAATGTAGGATCGGCGCACTTAGAGGATCGAAGTAAGCGTAAACAGGAGTCTATTGTTTAGGTCGTTGGGATTGTAATGCACTGCAGGTAGGTTTGCGAAGAAACAAATGCTGTCTTCTTTTCGTAATATGTACGTAGGTGGTAGGGGAGGCATACAATCAGATCGAAAGTTGACGAAAGGGGTGAAGGAAAGAGACTGGGAAAAGTGATAGGTACGAATAATGACTGTTAGTAGGCTAGGTGTAGGTGCAAAGAACGGACGATGAAATGTATCATCAAAAGAGTACCTAGCTTTAACAGCAGGGTTATAGAGAATAGGAATAGAAAAGTGAATCTTTACTTTGTCAGCAAAAATACGTGTACGATAGTTGAGGAGAAGGTGAACAATCAAAGGTTTGATTTGAGATTACCCCGGGGTTCAAAGGGTCGAAAGAGCCAGGAAGCCAGGAGCCAGCCAGATTGCTTCTACGTAGGTACTGCGTAAGGTACGTAGTACAGTGTAAGAAAGGACTTACCGAACCTCTACCACTACTATTTAGGTTAGTACACAACCGTACAAACGGCCGGGTAACCCCTACTGTCTGCCACACGGTCTCCCGAAATGAAAGTAATCCGGGGGCAGCCATTCCTTATTGGGTGAATTAGTGAGTTGACATAGGAACTCGAATTAACTAATATGTAATGCATCCTGCATCCTGCATGACAGGTCGATTGGTTACAGAGTTTGGTACGTACTGTGCAATAAATTCAATTTGATGTACCTATTCAAATGTTTGGGTATATCAAATAGCTAGGTACCTAGGTACCTAGGTACCCAGAACAAAAAGTATGCTAACGTCGTGCATAAATAAGAAACAGGCAGCTCGTACATATTAATGTTTACGTTAAACTAAGCCCCTAACATCGCCTTCTAGCTCGCAAATATAACCTAACTACGTAAGTACGCAGCAATTGGAAACAAATCGCATACGAATCCAAGTCTCAGCTTTAAAAGAATGGGAGATGGATCTCGAGTTGGTTACCTACCCCTTGAGGCCATTGCTTGGACTGGTCCTTGTGGGTCTTAAAAGCCACTTGCAGTAAAATGATGTGGCATTTTCTCCAAATAAGGCTAGTGAATTATAGGAGTATTGATCTTGGCCAATCATCTAGACCCAGCCAGATATAGATGTACATGAAGATACGAGGATATTAAGTTTGCTCTTGCAGTCTCGGCCCCAACCAGTTATGCTAATACAAGGTAAAGAGATCCCGCCGTTAGACCGTGCGGCCATGCAAGATTTTCAATATCTCATAAGCCACCAACCAACCAGCTACGTATATTGTATCTTAGGTACCTACGAACATTCAAATTCAGGGACAATTACATAATGTGTCCAGTACCTGGTTCAGCTGATTCTTCGGGAGATTGACGTCAAGGGGCAAAGCTATTCGGCAAATAATAAAAAAGCCTTCACCAAGAAAGATTATATGCACACGTGCGGACATAACGAATCGAAATGTCGGCATACAAAAGAACATCTAGGAGCCTAGCCAGTGGTAGCAAAGGATGACAATAATAATAGCTGTCTGATGTAACTCGGTATAAAAGTACAGGTATTATTATTATTGTCACTTTTCCACGCACTGTCTTAAAGGTCGTGTGCTATTCAAAGGTGTTTATCTAAGCCACCACAACTTTAAATGCTATATCGAGAGCAGTCAAATCCTTCCACAAAAAGCAAAAACATATTACCCTAAACAAGCCAATGCTGACTCTCGACACAAGTTTAAAATAACAACTACTAGCGGAACATTACACTTGAGCATCTCAATTAGGAAGACTGATAAGACTGATTTCCAAACCTAACCGGCAACTCCATTTTCCTATGCGTTACGGAAACAAGCAAAAGAACCCATCATAACTAGGCATTTAATTTACACTTGAAATAGTACCTAGTAGCACCCTCTAAAGATTTTTTGATTGAAGCTTCTTCAGCCTCGTCGCACCTTCGTATACACCCCTATCAACCGCCGCAGCTACTGTCAGCGTACCACCGATCACAGCACATAGACCTGTTAGAAAGCCGGTGAATGTTTTAGCACGTTCCTCGCGGTTGATCACTTTCATTGGAGAGATATCCTATTTCATGTTACTAGTTGTTTCGTTAGGTAGGGGCCGAGCAAAACACTCACGTAAGAAAAGAATACACCTGGGATACCGCCTCTCGCGTGCATCCGTTCTTGGTGACCCTCAGCTGCGTCATCGCCGCCAGCCAAGCTTCGCTTGTGGCTTGTGACCGAGTACTGATGAGTCTCCATGCTGCCATCAGTTGCGTGGCCCAGGCCTCCCAACCAGATCTCGTCGTCAAGTTGTCTGTTATGTCCGTTCGCCGTCGACCAGCTTAGGGGAAGATACGCAGTAGGGACAACTTTGACAAAGTACATGAAGTTGAAGGCGGGATCCTCGGTAGTCTGCTTGACTTGGTCAAGAGGGTTGATGTGGTGGTTAGTCCAAGGGCTGTTTTTGGCATGCTTCCGCGTGATGTCTTCGGGGAGCTGAGGTCCGAAGCGAAGTTGGTGGATCTCGTGCTCAAATGAGTGACGAACCGGGCTATCCCAGTAGTTCTTCAGATCGTGAACGTGCATGTTGCCGCTGCTGAAACTTCGACCCGGCGCAAAGTGAAAGTTACCAATAACCTTGTTGACGCGAATCGCGCCCTCAATTCGGCACCCCTCGTGTCTCTGCTCGTCCAACCTCTCGGCGTAGTGTTCCCGCAAGCATTGCTCGACACCTTCACCCCTACCAAAAGCCCAAGACGCCTGCTGGTACGCGTCCCGAACCTCGTCACAGGTATTACAGCAGCCGGGTTTCGCGGCGTTAGCGGGAGCAGGGGCGCCATAGCAGGGGCCGCAGTAGTTGGGATCTAGGTGCTCAGCGGTTTCTTCTTTGCCATGACTGAGCTGGTTAGCTGGGTGGAATTAGGACAGGTGGTAAGGTGATCCGACTCACAGAGATAAAGTGGTCACATCGATGACGCCGCCGCCTTGCGTAATTGGTTGCAGTCTGACTTTCTTCACACCATGTAAAACACCATGCTGTTGCTCACCAGAGACATCCATCACGTCAAGGGTTAGGAGCTCGCAAGGCAGCCTTGGGAAGGTGATGTTCATATGAATTTCCATGCGCTCTCCTGCAATTGAGGGTGTAAGAAGCTTGAATCAAGACAGGGGAGCATATTGTTATTAACCCACCTCTGCCTTTGTCGACGATAAGTTCGGGGTGGATAACTATCCTCCTGTAGTCGGACCATTCCCCCCAGGCAAGATAGAGAACGATGATCAGGGATACGATGGTGACGATTCCGCCCGAGGTAGTTCGTATGCGCGCATCCTCAACGGTCTTGGTAAAGGCATCTAGCCTTGTGAATCTCGATTTCGGAGGCATGTCGGATAGGTTGCGCAGGTCAGATCAACTCGAGTTCTGCGCGACGGGAACAAAACCTTGACCAGGTCTATTTTTTAGTACCTACGTTATGTAGGTAGGTAGGCCGTAGGAAAAGTCAATGGCAAGGTAAAACCAGAACCAATAGCGAGAATTGTATAAAATCACCGTAGACGCCGCATTGGAATGCCCGAGCTCAGCGTGGAGTAAAGAATGGAAATCGCAATACGATCAAGAAGCTAGGATAGATGCAAACTTGAGATACGTGTATTAAGATACGTGTGTAAATCGAAAGGCCACCTTCACCTTTCCAGCGAACAATTGAGCCGAGTCCCAGGGACCAGCTGCATGTACTAGGGTCCGTTTGGAGGCGGGCTAGAGCATATGCGCCTACCAGGTAGGGAGCTTACGTACATCTATACAAGGGTCTACGTGCATCAGCATGTACATAAAGCAGACTCGAACTTTAACTCAAGTACCTACCTAACCCTTCTAAAATTATGCTAATCAGACAGGTACCTCTCCACACCTTCTATGAGTGATTCCACTCTCCTATTTCTGGTAGATATCCCACCTTCATATACTATTCGATTCACAATTCGTTGTCGTTTGCTGCAATGGAGTCAACCTATTGACTAGGTACAACACCCATACAGCATATTCACTGCTTTGCCCATATAAGCTAGTAGTTATTGCCGTCTTGAGTCTGTCCTTTGCTCTTCAAAGCGACAGCTTTGCCCCCGGAAGGCTTGCTACCATCAAATGGAATGTAGCTGTCTAGCGCTCGGTTGTGAACAAGAACTATACGTTCAATTGTATTAGTATTGTAACTCAATATGTCAAGTCAAGAGGATCACCAACTGTCAGACTTGTAATCCGATGCATGTACCCAAAGAGTGGTAGTGACCGAGTCGTCACATACGAGCTTTAGATCTTCTTCATCCTTAAACCAACATTTGTTGCCGGCGCTATTCCTGATCTCGAGATGGGTCCACGGCCTGTCGACGTATATAGGACCAACAGCTTGCGCAGTAAAAATATCGCAGTTTCCGGACGCAGTCCAGCTCGCATCCGCCGTCAGGCATCCGACCTCTGCTACCTGACTACACGTGGGAAAGCACCTGGGGTTGCTTGTTTCGACCTTCTTAAGTCCTGCAGCCGCAATATTATCATGCCAGTCGGCTTAACATCCCGATCGTAGATGGCCTTTTGAAAAACGGCCGCGCCGGTTGCATTATAATAGATTGTCAATGCCTCGGTTTCTCAGAGAGCATATGTTAATGTCAGAGGAAAGACGAAGCATGCCACCAAGATACCGCGATTACGATCTCTGACCTGCCAAAACTAGATGATTAGAATACCATGAGTAATGCTCACATTGTCTCGGGTCTTTATGACCTATAAACCTCGGTATCATGTTACCAAGGATGATTGTTGGCTGACCACTAGTACTTAGTTATTATATCTTAAATATGTAGGCTATCATACTACGTTACAGCACCCGTATGTTTACAGGCCCATCTTGACATATATATCATGCTTCTACATGCCAAATGATGCAACACACCTTACCCCCTTTACCGTGCTCGGCCGGGATTTGCTATCCACCGAGCGTCATAAGGGGACAACTCAACCGCTCGCTGACCGAAAGAATCTCGTTTCCTTAACTTCCGGTCGACATTCGCTGCCGTCAAGTTGCCACAATCCGGCCGCTTTAGCTTGTTGCCAAACGTGTCGACCGCCCAGATCAGCACACCGTTCGTCCACCCGAATCCCTCGACGACTTCGTACTCGCCTCCTCCGCCGGCAACATTAGTCGAGTCGTCAGCATCTATAAAGAGTTAGTGATTACTAAGACCTAAAATGCCTGCTGTATAATGAGGTATGTGTTCAGGAGACATGTGGATATATGATAAAAGGAATAACGACATACTATAATCATGTTAGCCTCAGTCTAGAACACTCTAGGAACTATCATATGTACCATTTCTCAAACATAATTCCCACATTATCCGGACCAAGTCCCTCTAGTTTTGGTGTCTCATCCGTAGAGCCACCCGTCGCACGCCACGTACAAAACGTGCTATCCAAATAGCGCTGCGCCAACTTAAGAGAAAGGTCCTGAGTTTCGAGATATGCAGGATCCTCTTTGCCGAAAGTCGCCGGGGTTTTGAGCAAACCCTTCATGAGTACATACATCAGTGGCGGCCAGACATTCGGTTGATCCCACTGCTGGCCGGTGAGGTAGTTTGTGGCAGCAATACCACCGGCCTTCTCGGAGACAAGGTCAGAAACGCGTTGAAACGCGAGCTTCACGGCCAGGGGATTGTCCCGGAGGTGCGGAGGAGCAGCACCTAGCCAGAAGGGATAGAATTGAGCGACGTGGAAGAATACTTGGTAGCCTTCGGGGGCATCTGCTTTCTGCGCCGGGGTGGTGTCTGCGTCCGATGGTACATAGAGGTCTTGCGCTCCCGAGGTTAGGTTGTAATCAAAATAGCTCATGTACTTATCGTTCCACATCAGCGCATACATGGCTTCTGACCGATTCTTAGCTAGCTGTTCGAATTCCGTAGCGAGCGTGCTGTCACCACTCTCATCTAGATAGCCCGAAATGACCATCTCATTGGCATATAGTATCGAGTTCAGGTCCACGGCGACTATATTGTTGGTATTGAGAGAGCGCAGCGGGAAATAAACGTCCTTGGCGGCATCTGATGGGTTGGCAATGAATCGTGTGTTGTAATCCCATCCCGATTCAGCTCCCGTAGCAAGATTAGAGTAGAGCTCGGCCTTCTCGCTCTTATTTAGAGGGTGCGACTCGGGATAAATGATACCGGAGGCTGCGTAGTATGACCTGTTGTTGGCTGTAATGTAGTCCTCGCGATATGACTGCATCGTAAGTCAGATTTATACGCTTGATAAAAGGTTTGGCAGTTATCTAACTGCCAGGTTCATGGGAATTTCTGGACTTTGAGGGAGAGGCTAAAGAGAAGAAGATGACATTATTCACATACCTCTGGTCGTGGTTCAGTGTTTTGGACCTCATAGCTGCGCATTTTATATTAGAATGTAGGATGCCATTAAATCATAATTATTAGATGTTACTTACTGCGCAAGATGAAAGGTTTTATCGCCCGACGTGATTGCTAGCGTGCGGTTCTCTATCCAAAAGTTATGCTCCTTAATGAGCAGAGGCAGCGCGCGTTCAAGGAGGCTTGTATCATTGGTATAGTCGATATAAGTCTTAACCATCTGCGTTAGGAGAGGCGGCTGGGAGCGATTCAGATAGTCTGTTGTGTGTTAATTCCCTTGTCATTATCATAATCTCTCACTCGACAAACGTCCTTGTTAATTAGGGACACACATATGAGGAGAATGTGGAAATATGTGGTTAACATACTGTAATTGAGTTAGCGTCCGTGTTTTGAGATGTCTTTTAAGTGTAAGGGAGGTAGTCAAGGGAATGGGTAGAGCTCGGAGGTGGAAAAGGATAGTGATTGTCCGTTCGTACCATAAGCGTGCACCATTGGGAACAAATCCGAATTGCTCTACGAAATCGAGGAAGTTTTCAATGATATTCCTGATGGTGTGTTAGTACGCTAAACTCGTATATAGCCATGGGGTTAGGTAGACGGCTAACCTGGAGATCTGAGTGAAACTGCCACCAGTTCTTAGCAAACCCTCTAGAATCCAGAACGAATCCCAGTAGTAGGGCTCCCTGAACCTGCCACCGGCGACGACGAAAGTGCGATTGACCGGAATGAAACTATCGACACATCCCGTACAGTTGCTGGCACCCACATCTATAAATCTCAGTGTTAGTGTATTCAGACATGGTATGATCTATCACAAGATCGCCGTCTTAACACACTGCTTACAAGTCCTGGTCAAATCGGGCCATATATCAATGACCTTTTGTACAAATTGCTTGACCGCAGAATCATCAATGTCATCTAGGAACACAGGATTAGTTTTTAGCTGGTCCCTAGGAATCTGAGCTAGCTCGGTCCCGGCCTGGCCAAAATAAGTTGACAGGAAGTCGTTAAGCTCTGTATTGTTACTGAGGGGCTTAGCGAGCTTGTCGAAGGCGGCAAGAACTTCATCCAAGGGCACCTTTGTCGGCCTGCTTATCTATTAGCTGATGCAATTTCAATCTTAATGATCCTTAACAATTACAGGTCTACGAATGTCTTGGAATCGGAGAAAGGCCGAGCTAATTCGATCTGTTTTAGGACGTCACCTTGACAATAGAGGGGTGAGTCGCAAGGCGAAAAAGACGAGCCATTCTGGTAGAGACCGTAGACGATGGGAGACGAGACGAAAGCTAATGCCGCCGTTACGCGCCGTAGGCTTGCCATACTTTATACTACGTCCAAGCTTCTGGTGTGACGATGAGCTAGGTCATACAAGACCACGGGATCACAAGTCGAACGATGAGAGAGTAAGAACAAGATCACTCGGAACGACAAATTGGGGGCACACAAGAGCCTCGTAAGTAAATTTATAGATTGATACTAGCTGAGGAGGATTCTTGCGGTACCTTGATTGTCAGCTAGACTGCATGGCTGCTGGGGTAAACACTATCTAACTTGGAAGCTATCTGCTGTTTGCGGGGGAGCAAGGGCAGGCCTGCCTTGCCTGCTTATACCCCGGTTTGAGTAGTGGCTGGGCAAGCAGGCACCGTCATGTCATCTTATACTCGCTCGTGATGTTGACCTATACTAACTAGGAGCTGGTTATGGGGATAATACCTAGGTAGTCTCCAAATAAGTTACCTGTTAATCAAAGCAAACCTTCCCAAATAACCAGGTAGTTATATAGACCAAGCTGACTGAACAGGGCTTCCTGGAACTTGGGTATATCTACCTACCTAGGTGAACGCATCATATGGTTATTAGGTAATAATAACCAATCTAGACGTGTGATATCATCACGTATAATTACCTAGGGACGTAGGTTAGATGGTTAGGTACGAGAGATGTTCCTGGACATGTATGTTCTAATAATTTGATCCTTTGATCGTTAAATGGGACCATTCTAGCTTTCTCCGCATGCGTTGAAATGGGAACCCACTCCCCCCGCAAATCTTTGACCATACTACACCATGTAAGCTGCTCGTTTAGTGTAGTTATTCGCATATTAACTTATGTAAATTATAATAGTAAGTTTCATAAAAATTCATATAGGATTAGCTTTGTAACTTGCTACTGAATCAAACACCCAAGGCTGTGAGGTTAGGAAAGGCCCATCTACACCTACTATATATATAAATCAAGATACCTCCAGTGTCACCCCATTTCCGTGACTTATAATTGGTGTTAGTAGGGTCTTGATAAAATATTATATGCACCAAGCATCTAACTCGGAGACCGAGTGGTTATGGCAACCTTGAAATTATGGTGTTTAGTTCTGCCAGCTGAAAGAGACTACGCGATATATAACTGGACGTTAGTCGTATCAAATCTTCACATATACAGTTTTGTGGTTGGTTGGGATTTGGTTATGTAAGTATCAATAATGCGGTATTAGGGTCGATATTCTGAAGAGCATCTTGCCTGTAGCTATATGGAGCTCGTATGAATTCGTATCACCGATGATTATTCATCGATTACCCTGGCTGTGAATAGGATAATACTCTTGTATTATCACAAAATATCGGTACAGAGGATCATCGTTGCATCTCCTTTCTCGTCCATCACGAGTCAACATCCATCTGTTCTCCCTCTGCCGACTCCAGCTCTTGCACGCTGACGTATTTTCCGATCTCGTCTTTGGTGATAATCTTTTCGTTGAGTACTGCTGTAGTACCGCGCTTGAATTTGTAGTTCTTCAGTTTCTGGCTACGCTCGTTCGGTTTGACGAAGCCACGGTGTAAGGTGGTCTTGTCTGCGGTAATGACGGCCAAGTCGACGTTCGATCCGGAACCAAGATCGTTGAAGATACCGGCTTGAATGGCTTGCGAACAGAGCTGCATGGCATCCTCCTTGGTGCCGTTCGGCTTCCACTGAGATTCGAAGACAGACATAGCTGCTAGCGATCCAGAACCCATGGTCACATAAGGAAGTTTGTCCGTGCTACCGTGGGCATGAACAGTGAATAAGTGAGTTCCTGTGGGATCAACACCGGCAACTACTAGATACGCTCCGATGTGACCTTGGTATCGGAAGAGGTGCTGCTTGAGGAGGGTCATGCAAGTAACGACGCGGGGTTTCCGACCGGTCGAAAGAGAGTGCAACTCGAGTTGAGAAGAGATAAGGGCGGTAGTGAACTCTGTATCAGCGGCGGTACCGGCACCAGCGCACCAAATTTGGGGCGAGATGTAATGTAGCTTCTCGCAGTTCTTGTCAGCGACGATGGGGCCGCTGGTGGCTCGAGTATCGGCTGCGATCTGTTTGTTGCCAGCCTTGCATTAGTGTCATCATTCTTAACGGGGAACTGGCGATGATATTGAAAAATGACTGACCACAACGCCTCCATCGAATATGCACCCGACGATCGTAGTACCCGTACTGGTCGCCTTTGGCAGCGGGACACCTCGGGCGTGAAGAGCCGCATTGCGATTGTAGTTTGAGAAGTCGAAACCAGGCATGCTGGCTTGTTTTGTGGCGGTACTCTTTTTTTCTTCGGGATAGGTTAAGGTATGGAACTTGGATGCGATCTCCGGTGTCGAGCGGTTAAGTGTTGGTATCGTAAAAAGGATATCAACTGGTGGTAGTTGGAATCTTGAATTTGGAATCTTGAATTTAGATCCAAGTAGCAACGAAGGTAGAATGCGGTTGTTTGCTGCGAATTGGGTACAATAATGCGGATGACGACTAGGAGCTAGCTGCCTGCATTGGTCCTTACCTTCAATGTTCTTCCAGCTATTACAGTGCACGCGTTCTGCCTGCCTAAAAGTACTGTACGTAAAATAAGGTATTCAACTACCTCTAATATACATCATAAAATCTAGAATGGAGGGGAACTTTTTAAGTACATGACATGTATGGAGTACTTAGGTGGGCATAGTAACCAATCCTAAAGCTCCGATGCGGTAGCAGGGGTAACGCGAACATCTGTAGGTACTGTAGGTACGTTCCTAGGAATGCAGGTGGTAATTTACCTCTTAGGCGTATCTCGTCTTATTAGAATTTTGAGTTCGACTTTCTCTCGCGCCAACTGTAAACCACATTTCATTGTTATCAGGTTTTTTAGACCACTGTCACATGTCCTCCTCTATGGAGACAGGCCTGTTTGCCTGAAAGATACTTTTACACTCGAAAGTGTCCTAATAAGGCAAATACCGAATAGCTTAATCCGCCAGGTTCTATCTCGGAAGCTTTGTCCTTTAAACCAACTGAAGATTCCGATATCCGATACGAACAACTCTGTCCACTAATGTGATAGCTAGTATTCCATGAATACCTTCCCGTGAAACTAGTATCCCAATTTGCCATAGCAATGGCATTCAGCTTCGGAAACATGGGACAGACAGCTGGGGACGCCGCCCAAGGGCCACCGGAACCTATTCAGACCGAAGCCCTCGGATTCCTGTCGTTGTCTGGTGATGCTAAGCTACGTTTAACGTCGCAGTGGTCTCCGCCCCCCTCCAATAATGCTTCCCTTCTCAGCATCGCGTCGCGACAAGGTCTCGTTGCTGCCGCTGGTCCTGATGGTGTCGTGCTAGCCCCCACGGAAGCTGTTCGAAAAGCATTCGACAGCCCAAAAGATGGCGACCATGATATCCGAGCTTTCGAGCCTCCATTAACGTTACCCTTACCTATTCGAATATGTCAATTAGCTTTTACGACTGACGAAGCCTATCTGATATTGTCGGGTGAGGAACGTGGAGGTTTAGCGGTATATGAGACCCAAGCCCTGCAGCAAGGCTCGACCGAGACCGCTTTCGAAATACCCACGAATGGCGAGCCACTTAGGGCTTTGATACCAAACCCTAGCCTGGAGAAGAGCGAACTATGCGCCGTTGTGACGAATGAAGGCAAACTTTTGATGGCGAACATGAAGGAACGTGGTTTTATATCACGACCCACCGGACAGGTCTTGAGGAACCAAGTTAGCTGTGTCGCTTGGAGTAATAAGGGAAAGCAGTTGGTAGCTGGCCTTGGTGATGGTACTATACAGCAGATGACACCCGATGGTGAAGTCAAGGCGGATATCCCTAGGCCACCAGATTTGGATGCAAATTACTTTGGTAGGTCCCTTGTTTACACTCGGTAACTTTCTAAACTAATAGCCACCTAGTTTCGTCTTTAGTTTGGCTCGAGAACGATATTTTCCTAGCATTCCATGTGCTTGCTTCAGAAGAGTCTCCCCAGACTAGATGCCATCTGATCACAAGACAAGGGGAGAATTTCCAATTCCAAAAGCTCAGCGACCCCGTAGAGCCCTTTGGCAGCAACCGGGCTCCCCACCATACTATTGTGCGGCTGAAGGACTTCCCGCCAAATCTTCAAGACCTCCTCATTTGCTCCTCGACAGCTAGAGAAGACATTGGTCTTTTTACGCGTTCGAAGACGCCGCTGGCCCCGGGTGCTCCATCGAATATCTTCACTACTACCGAGTTGGCCGATGATTCTAAGCGGGCCACTTTACCGATGGGTGAAGGTATGGAGACCCCGGCAGTAGTTGGTACAGCTCTCGATTTATCTAGTCGAGAGAAGGTTTATAAACCTATACCTACTGATGAGATAGATCAATCGCCTGGCCCATTACCAGGCTATTGGGCTTTGAATGCCGAAGGTGTACTTTCTGTTTGGTGGGTTGTATATTCCGAATCTATTAGGGGAGGGACTACGTATCCGGGGATTGCAGCTGTAGAAGGCAATACGGCAAGCTCTACCGAAACGACGACCCCTAAACCCGTCCAACCAAACCCATTCGGGGCCTCAAATCCCCCTGCTTTTGGAGCCCCGTCAGCAGCAGTAGGGACGGCGTTTGGTAGCGCCTCAGCATTGGGCTCAAAGAGTTCGCCCTGGGGGGCTCAGCCTTCCTCTGGTGATGCCAGTAAGCCTGCGTTTGGATCGAATACTTTTGGCGCTGGTGCTGCTTCTACAGCGCCGAAATTTGGTACACCTTCGTTTGGCACATCAAATTTTGGTACCAGTCCCGCACTGGCATTTGGGCAATCTACTGGGCTCGGTACAAGATCTTCGCCTTGGGCTTCAGGGTCTGCCTCATCTAACACGCCTGCTTTCGGCCAATCAGGCTTCGCTAGCAACGCTAATAACCCTAATAATGCGAGCGGAGGAGCTATGGGATCGTTCGCAGGGTCAAACCCCAGTGCCGCGAATTCAAGTGGTGGGTTTGCTAGTTTCGCAAACAAGGGCGGCTTTGCTTCCATTGGAACTAATAATGCTTCTAGTGGATCGAGCATATTCGCATCCACGAAGCCGGATGCGCCTGATGTCTCTATGGACACAGATACTAGCTCCATATTCCGGGCCCCAAGCTCTAAGCAAAGTACGGGGACTGGAAATGTTTTTGGGTCACAGCCGTTTAAATTGACGTCTAGTTTCCAACGTGATCCGAATGCGGGAGATAATGGTACTGACGAAAAGACACCGAAGACGGAGAAGTTGTTATTCGGCTCGGGCTTCGCAGCTACAATAGATGAATCATCTAAGCCTGTAGCCGCGAGCCCGTTCGCGACCGGGGCACAGAGTCCCTTTTCGAAGCCAGCGGCATCATCGAACGTAGAGTCAACTACGCCAACATCGACGCCCGCGCCATCCAAATTCATGTCCCCCACTTCGTCGGTGTCGCAAAGCAAAGGAATCTTCGGATTTCAACCGAAAACTCCTAGCGGCCTTGGTAACGTTTTTGGATCTTCTGTCTCTCAGACACCAACATCTGAAACTCCTCAAGTGAAAGCGGAGCCAGAAACTCCTAAGCCCCTTAAAGGTATTCTAGACGCACCTCTTCCTCCAGAGTCTACTAGCAAAGATGCTTACTCATTAGGCGACTCCTCGACATCATCTGCCGCTTCAGAAGTCAAGGACACGCCTCCCAGGGCCGAAGATGCACCTTTACCTCCTGATCTCGCCGATTCAACTCCTAAGCAAGCGGGCCAGGAGACCTCACGCAAAGCATTACCTGTTGCTAACGATAGTGCGCCTCTGCCACCTGATCCTGTCTATAATAAGAAGGCGTACGACGCTCCTCTGCCTCCGTTGCCTGGGACTGTTACTAAGCCCAAACCTGTCGATGACTCACCCCTACCACCGGATCCTGTAAAGCAGCCGAAAGCTTACGAAACTAATTTACCCGCACTTCCTATTGCTAAGCCAGTATCTGAAGTTATTGGGCCTGGATTCAAGTTTCCAACAAACCCTCCTCCTGTTCCATCAGATAGTGAGGATGATGACCTATCTGAAGAGGAGGAAGAGGAGGAGGAGGAGGAGGAGGAAGGCACTGAGGCCGTTAGTGAAGGTAGTGGTGTCGATGTTGCTAAGGATCTCAGCCCTTCTAGTACGGGTATTAACAAGACCCCCGGGTTTACACCCCAAAGCTCATTTGATGGCTTAACAGGAAGTTTTTCTGCTATATCCCGTCCAGATCAAGACCGGCGAAGCGTCTTTGGCGAATTGAGCCGGAACGCTCCAATTTTCCCCCAACCAAACCCCGTTAGTCCCCGCTCACCAAGCCCAGTGCGAGGCTCAGTACCGACGAGAATGCTCGGCAGGGACCAGTCGCGATCGTTTAGTGCACCTGGTATGGTGTCTCAAATTCTTGGTGCATCTAGACGACAGCAATCTCAGCTCGGTCCATCGGTTCCCAACGCCGCCTATCTTGAAGATATGATCGAGAAGCAACGGAAAGCAAAGGCGAAAAAGGAAGCCGAGGAAAAACAGTTGCTCCTTGATGAAGAGGATGATGCTGTTCAAAATCTGCTAAAAGCAGAACTCAAGCCAACGTTGGAGCTTGACGAATTCATCGCACACCCGGGCGCAGTGCCACCAGCAGGTGATAGTGTGCCTTCGCAAGTCGAGGCTGTATATCGAGACATCAACTCAATGATTGATACTCTTGGTCTTAACGCACGATCTCTCGCGAGCTTCATTAAGGGGCACAAAGAGCTCTATGCTAAGGAGTATACGAGACATGACTTGGCTATCCCAGATGACTGGACCCTAAATGGACTTGAGAGCTTGGCTCACATCATTGACGATGATCTAACCAATGCTCTAGAGGAAGCGAGAGTGAGGGACGTGGCGGGAAAGCTCGCAGAATGCGAAGATATCCAACGCGAGCTTACTCGCGATCGTAACAAGCAGGCGGATCTCAAGAAAATTATTAGCTCGCATGTTGATCCGGAACAGAGTATTGCAAATCGTAGTTTACCTCTTAGTGCCGAACAGGCAGCACAACAGAGTGATTTACGACGAGAGTATGCAAAGTTTGCAAAGCTATTAACGGAGGCAGAGGAAAACTTAACCCTACTCAAGGCCAAGGTCGTTTCTGCCAACAGCGCTAATGGGAAGGGTGGTCCAACACCGACTGTCGAAGCGGTTGTGCGCACCATTACTAAGCTGACCACCATGGTCGAGAAACGTAGCGGCGATATCGACGTCCTGGAGAACCAGATGCGAAAGCTGGGTGTCAGTTCGCACGGCCCGAGCAGCCGCGAGGGCTCGCCCTTCGCCACGCCAAACGCTAAGAGACTATCCGCGTCAGTATTCTCTCCAGAACGCTCAATGCGGGAGAGCACACCGCAGCGTGGCAGTGTGTTCCGTCACTCTGTATCAGGGAGTATCGGCGGAGGCATGTTTAACACTCCGCCACGCAAGAAGCTGAGCGGCTTTGGAGACGTAGAGAAGAAGGCTGTGAAGGAAAAACGGGAGCGTAGGACGGTCGTACTCGGGAAACTTAGGGGTAGCCTCCAGAAAAAGGGCGCGGGTGTCTGGGCTGTGGATGATATTGAATAGGAATCACGTATCGGCAGGTAGTAGCTACGGTCACGATCAATGATAAGAATAAGTTACGAGACCGGGGCTTTGTATGTTCGAGTTTGTAGGATGTAGTATTGGATGCAGAAATGTTTTACTACCAGAAATATGCATTTCTAAGGTATAATAAAGTTGCCTAAGCACCACACATATTTTTTTCCCGTCGCAAGGTCAATTAATTGTAAGCTTATGCTAGTCAAGAAGTCGTAGTAGTATCTAAATATCCTAGTTTTTCTAGCTAGGTTGTAGACCAGACACCACCACACCGCACTACAACTCACTATGTCATCTCATCGTTCGACAAATGCCATTTTTCGGGCTGGGTATAATACGGACACATGCACGGTAGCCAGCCCACGTTACTCCTCCTGACACGAGGGCCACAGCCGGAAGCGCTCCCTCCCAACAATCAAACAAGACTAGTAGTAATAGTAATAGTAATAGAAAACCAAACACGAGCACTTACACGAAGCCGGCAACACCACCACTAACAGCCTCGAGCCTCGCAACGAGTTTCTTGACATTAGTCCACTCCTCGCTCCTCACCGCCTCCTTCCCACCTAGATCAGGCCCGACTTCAAACACGCTGACGACAGCATCAATACCACCAGTGGCCAGCTTCTTCCCCTCACTAGTCTCCCAAGCGATCTTATTCAGACTCTTGCTGAGTAACTGTCGCCCGTCCTTTCGAGGCGTAGGACTGATCTTGGCGACCGGGATCTCTGTCTCGACGGTGATATCCCAGAGCTCTAGGGAGCCTGCACCGTCGACGAGGGCGAAGACGCCGGGGCGCACGGGGGACCAGGCGGCGTCGTAGACGACGTCCTCGCGCACAAAGTCTAGGAGCGGGGGCACGGCGGTGCCGGCGCTTTCGACGATGGTGCTTGTTGCAGCGGGGGCGCGGACTTTCCAAAGCTTGACGGACCAGTCGAGTGAGGAAGAGAGGACTAGGTCGCCTAGGTCTACGGGGCCGCGGGCTGGGTGGAAATCGACGCTCATGACGGGGGCTGCGTGGCCCTTGTAGGAAACGCGAGAGTCGACGCCCGCCTTGGCGCCGGCACGGTCGTACCGGTGGCATGGGTAGATAGGGCCTTCTTCCGAGCCCACGAGGAAGTATGTTGGATCTGCTTGAGGGAAAGCCATTGTGGTTGGTGCGAGATCTTCGAACTTGTTGGGAGGTGGTGTTGTGAGAGTAAGTGATTCTTGCGGCTGGGAAAGCATATCAACGCTCCACACGCAGAAAGCGCCGTCGGTAGAAACTGAAATGACGTTGTTCGCATTTTGTGTACCGACGATATCGACGGAATAGACCGGATGCGTATGGCCCGAGCCCGTCAACGGTGTTTTTTGTACAGGAGCAGATTTGGACCGGGTATCCCATAGGAGGACCTGCCCAGAATATGTACCGCCTATGATTAAGTTGGGGTGGAAAGGAGAGAATTTTGCCGTGAGAATATCAGACTGGGCATGGAAGAGGAATTCGGGTCGGTCGTGGAGATGTTGATTCCACACTTGCACAACGCCATCGGGGTCGTGGGGAGCGGACGGGTTTTTGGTGTAAGATGCCAGCAGCAGCTCGGGGAACTTTGGTGAGAAGTCAATGCTGCTAATCATACGCTTCTTGGACCACCGCTCATCGTAAAATTGCACAACTTCCTTAACTCTCCGGCGTCCCTTTCCGCCCGTGTTACCTGCCTGCTCATCCTCGTCCTCAATGTCGTGGGCTTGAAGTGAATAATCTGTCAATATATCATACTCATTGCTGATATCAAGTGCTCGCTCGATAACTTTCGTTGAACGTTCCACAAAATCAACAAAGTCGTCAGATGCCACAACAGCTGCCAACTCCTCGTTATTCAATGCCCTAGCCGGGAAATTCGAAGTGACAACAGAATTGGCCTGTAAGGGTCCATCGGTAATCAACTCCCGAGCAGCCTTCAATTCCTCCTCAATTTCTAATCGTAAATTCTGACGTAGTTCCTCTTCTCTGTCGCGTTTCCATCTGCTCAGCCGCTTGTTGGGAGTGGACGTGACAGGAAGGTCCTCATCCTCAAGATCTGAAAAGGCTCGAGGCCTGGTAGCTGGGGGCGTCCAGTCGTCTGTAGTTTGCACGCCTTTGCTGTAGGAGAATATCTCCTTAACGGGAGATGGCGGGCATTCGAATACGGTTTGGAGGGGTACCGTTGTTAAGACCTGCGGCTGGATTGAGGCAGGATGGCCGTTCACCTGGGAAGCATATTCTGAATGTGAGTGTTCACCGCTCAGGTCGTCGGCACTGAGGACGCTGTTGGGTCGACTTCCTCGTAGACCAGGGGATGCCACACCCGTCGTGGAAGAGGCAGGTCGACTTTCACCCACTAGACTATTAATCAAGGACTCGATGACCTTGCGATTGTCGCGACCCGGAGTGGGGGAGATGAGCTATGATGCGAGTTAGTAGGAAGAGATAGAAGTATAATGAGCGAGATGAACCGACATCGCTAGGTCCGCCGGGTATGCTAGGTCTAGCAACAGAGGCTGCCTGGCTAGCTCTTAATTCTCGTTGTCTCTTGAGTTCGGCGAGTTTCGCCTTCTTTGCCAGAATCTCATCTCGTCGTTGTTGCATCTTGTACTCCACCGAGACCCATGCCGGGTGCGGTCTCTGGCTTATAGGGGGAAACGGATCTAGATAAACCTAGGTGGTCGAGGATTTGTCGGTTTATTGTATTATGTACGAGAGAGTTGAATGGTGTATTGTATATCTTTAGTGGTCTATCTTCAGTGGTCTATTAAACGGAGCGCAACGGTTTCGCGTAGTGGATGTTAAAGTTTAAGGGGATCGCAACGGTTACTGAAATTCTAACGGGCGCTACGTCTACCTTAATCAGCTGTACCTTAATGAATGCGCGTTTCTTTGTCGGGACATCGCGACACAGGTAGCATCCGTGCGGCCCACCTAATTTGCAATTTGCATGTGTACCTCTCTCTACACTACCTACATAGGTAGGTACAGTTCGCTACAGCCTGCAGAGGTCTCAAAAATGATGTTACTTGGGCAGTTACCTACAGTTCTGCCTTTCTATTGGTTCATATTAGTCTTAATGTATTTGTTTAACCCCCACTTATTTAGCTCGGCTCGTACCACCACATGTATCGACATTCTCTAGCAGTGGCTTCTGCTGGTTTGTAAAAAAATAAGTATGCGAAATTTCCCGACGCCGTCCAGACTTCCGTAACAAGCCTCTCACCATTCCACCTCCCACCTCGAACCGCAACCCTCGACAATTCCTCCCCTCGTGGAACAGGGCCAATTGGCATCCCATCGCCGTCCCTTGCACCGCTGATTGATCGCTCGTTCCATCTATCAGCACATACCGGCCCAATGTCTACCACTTCGGGAGTCAACGTACGTGTGCCGCTGGCTTTGCCGTATGCCCGAGATGTACCACGAGGCCATAACTGACAGCATTTTATATAGGTGCTCCGGTATTCGGCTCTTGCCCTAGGTGTTTTCTACGGTTTCACGCACCAGAGAACTATCAACGCAACGCAAAGGGCCGCCGCGGCAAAGAAAGAATACGAACACAAGCAGCAGTTAATAGAGAAGGCGAGGGCCGAGTATGCGAAGTCCAAGAACCCAGTTCTTGCGGCGTCTGAGAAGAGCCCCTGTACGTTTTCTATGTTTTCTATGGTTACATGCGAGTCGAATAGGATGCTAACAGTACGATTAGTGAACCAAGACCCGATGGACCCCAACTTCGACCTGGAAGCCTACTTCAACGCCCTCGCGGCACAAAATCCGTAGGGATGTAATAATACTAATACCAGGCCCGGTGCGCGTGGAAATGCAATAGAGACTAGGGGCAGAGACGGGAGAGAGGGCTGGAGGTGAACTCGGTGCGGCCGAGGTTGGATCGAAGCTGCTTCCTCTACCGACGACTTTGCAGGCTCTGTGTATGATTGCGATACGGTTCCAAAAAAAAAAAACCACCTCATAGATTTCCTCGGGTTTCACGCTGTACATGTGTACAATACCAAAACTTATGCTAACATAGACCCATTTGGCATTGGGATGGCCGGATCTTGCATGACGTTTATGGTACAGCCCTTGGCGGCTGGATTCAATTTCTTTGAGTGAATTTTATACTATTTACTATCACTTCCCAGTCTTACATGTTGCGTCTAGTATACACTAGGCAGATGAAGATGAGGGGTTTATTTAAACAGGTTATACTAACGTCTTATAGATTTCATATATATGTAAATGGACTATGAAAAGCCTTTAGTAAATGCTGAGGCAATATTGAGTAGGTGGATAGCATTCTGATAGATGGACACTCTCAATTATCCATATACATAATTCAGTATTGATCTAGGATACGAAAGACAAAGCTCTTAGTTCGTATGATGCATATGCCTGATATTGTATAATAAATATCTAAGATACTTGACAAGATTTAAGACAAGAGTCTACCTAATTACGTTCGTGCGAATACTTCCAATATACATGTACCTACATGATGTATGTAGCGCAATGCGTATACCCGGTGATGTATCTTGGTACTTTCACTCCCACACACATAAATTGATTACATAATTACATGTAGGTTGAATTAGGACCCCTGCAGACGTGGAGCTCTTTCTGCAACTGCGACGCGCGGATCGATTTTGTGAAAGCTCCAGCTGTCCTCTCATCACTTCCGCCGTTTATCCATTTGAGGCCGAGTCAACTACGAATTTCACTTCCCAATTCAACAACACCCCCACCCCCCTTCACATACCACATCTTTCTCAAATGTTGACACCGTCTACCACCTAGTTGCATTGTCTCGAGGCAGCACTCACCCACAATGGCTGTCGCAACTGGCACCAGCTCTACGCCTGTCGACTTACTCGTCAGCGTGGGCAAGAACCAGAACACCAAAACCTTGTTAAGGGTTATTATTCTCTGCTTCATTGCCGGCGCTGCAGTCGCAAGTCGACTGTTCTCAGTTATTCGTACGCCTCTCTCCTCCCCCTCTATTATATCGAATCTACCTGCTAACTGTTGTTCTTATAGGCTTCGAGAGTATTATCCATGAGTGTTAGTTATCTCCACTACATATAATAGCAATATACCACTTAGGTACCGCCTCTAACTTGATTGCTATATATATAGTCGACCCGTGGTTTAACTTCCGAGCAACCAAGTACCTCGTTGCCAATGGATTCTACGACTTCTGGGACTGGTTCGACGACCGAACATGGCATCCTCTTGGGCGAGTTACCGGAGGTACCCTCTATCCTGGGTTGATGGTCACAAGTGGCGTTATCTACCATCTCCTCCGAGCTTTGGCCGTTCCCGTTGACATCAGAAATATCTGCGTGCTTCTTGCGCCAGCCTTCTCCGGCCTTACTGCTTTCGCTTCCTACCTCCTTACCAATGAGATGACCACCTCCCCGTCTGCTGGTCTTCTTGCTGCAGCTTTCATGGGTATTGCCCCAGGTTACATCTCGAGGTCTGTGGCTGGTTCCTACGATAACGAGGCTATTGCCATCTTCCTCCTTGTCTTCACCTTTTATCTCTGGATTAAGGCATTGAAGTTGGGTTCCGTGTTATGGGGTGCCCTCTGCGCTCTCTTTTACGGTTACATGGTAGCCTCGTGGGGTGGATACGCCTTTATCACATGTTTGGTGCCTCTGCACGCTTTCGTGCTTGTGTGCATGGGCAGGTTTAGCATGCGCCTCTACGTCTCGTATACCACGTGGTATGCTCTTGGTACTCTAGCTAGCATGCAGATTCCGTTCGTCGGTTTCCTGCCGGTCCGTACTAGCGAACATATGCCGGCTCTAGGTATCTTCGGATTCCTCCAACTTGTCGCTTTCCTCGAGTATGTTCGGTCAGCCGTCCCAAGCCGTCAATTCCAAACGTTCCTCTATGTCGGTTTAGGTGGTGTCTTCGGCATCTCAGTTCTCGGTCTGGTTGGTCTCACGACCCTTGGATACATTGCGCCCTGGTCCGGTCGATTTTATTCTCTATGGGATACAGGATACGCCAAGATCCACATTCCAATTATCGCGTCCGTGTCCGAGCATCAGCCAACTGCCTGGCCAGCCTTCTTCTTCGACCTGAACTTCTTGATCTGGCTTTTCCCAGCAGGTGTCTACCTGTGTTTCCAGAGACTGGAAGATGAACATGTCTTCATCATTGTGTATGCCTTGTTTGGCAGCTACTTCGCCGGTGTCATGGTGCGACTGATGCTCACTCTTACCCCTGTTGTATGTGTGGCCGCTGCTATTGCGGTTTCCCAAGTCCTTGACACGTACTTGGTCGCCAGATCACCGATACCCGCAGACAATAAGGAGGATGAGAACGCCGATCCAAAGAAGGCATCAAAGCACGGAGTACTCCGTACCGCATCGCAACCTGTAGTAGGCATCTACAACTTTTTGTCGAAGGGCTTCATAGCTGGATGCATGACATTATACCTACTCCTCTTCGTACAACATTGTACTTGGGTAACTTCAAACGCTTATTCGTCACCATCTGTTGTCCTGGCAAGCAGGATGCCAGACGGAAGTCAGCATATCATCGATGACTACCGTGAAGCTTATCAATGGCTTCGGCAAAACACCAAAGAGGACGCCAAGATCATGTCCTGGTGGGATTATGGTTATCAAATTGGTGGCATGGCTGACCGTCCCACTTTGGTTGACAACAATACGTGGAACAACACCCATATCGCCACTGTCGGTAAAGCCATGAGCTCGCGAGAGGAAGTAAGCTACCCGATCATGCGCCAGCACGAAGTTGATTACGTCCTTGTCGTTTTCGGTGGTCTCCTCGGCTATTCTGGCGATGATATCAACAAGTTCCTCTGGATGGTGAGGATCGCCGAAGGTATCTGGCCTGATGAAGTCAAGGAGCGCGATTTCTTCACTTCTCGGGGCGAGTACAGGGTTGATGACCAGGCTTCAGAGACCATGAAGAACAGTTTAATGTAAGTTTTTTTCCCCCCTATCTATGTCTTCATCTAGAGACACCTCTTACTAACACATAATTCCTCAAATCAAGGTACAAGATGTCGTACTACAACTACGCCTCTCTCTTCCCACCCGGACAGGCCCAAGACCGTGTCCGAGGTGCTCGACTTCCCGACAAGGGTCCAGTCCTCAACACGCTAGAAGAGGCTTACACTAGCGAAAACTGGATCATTAGAATCTATAAGGTAAAGGATCTTGACAATGTAGGCCGAGATCATGCGGCTGCTGCTTCCTTTGAGAGGGGGCACAAAAAGAAGAAGGCAACTAAGAAGCGGGGACCTAGAGTTCTGAGAGTTGACTAATGAAATGGAATAACGAAGTAAGGATAGGAAGTGTTGATCGGGTAGGAAGAAAAGATAAAGTGATGGGCAGGTAGCCTATCCTGGGTCATATTCATACACTTACCAGTAAAGTTGGGAACGCAGCCATGGAAGGCTTGGCCAACGTACAGGTATTGAACGTGAGGCAGGAAAAAAAACGTATATTCCCAAGTTATCTAAACCTGTGCCGTATCTTGCAAGATGTGAATCCAAGTATCAAGTAAATGAAATGATGGCTCAATGAGAATGTCTGCATATATTGCGACAATACCACATCTATGTTCTTCACCTCCTTAGGGAAATTTACAAGTAACTCGTCGCCCTTCCGAAGCTCCAGGAGATCCAAACCCCAAACCACGGTACACCTGGAGAATACAAGCGAATTGCAGCCAATATTGATACACATGAAAAAACGATCAAGTGAAGATACAACAAAAGTTGGTGCTGTGAAATATGTTAGTTGAGGTGTGTTGGAAATGAAGTGGGGTTCGATTTTGCCGACAGGATACACTACAGATATAAAGTTGTATTACAATTCAATCGTCATCGCCCGCTTGGCACAGCGGTAATGCGCCTCACTAGTACTGTCCAAGTACTACTAAGGAAGCTATGAGGAGATGACTGGTTCGACTCCAGTAGTGGGCATTTCTTTTTGATGTTTTTGTCAATTCTTATCCTTATTTTTGAATCTTAGTTTATTTAATTTTTAAGGTAATCAAGATGTCATTGTGCTTACGTTAATTACTAAGGCCAGATTGTACATATGTATAGTGTAGCCTAGGATTCTGGATTGTGATTTTTAAAAGGACAGGAAGCATTCGATTCTCCTAATTGTGAGATATCATCAATTGGATTAACTATCTCTTTTCTTATGTGTAAAAGCGCATCGAACTCAACAGTAATGACAGTGACATACAATTCGGTCCAAAAAACAACAACGTATCTAACTGTGCCAATTATCTGCAAACTGAAACTGAATTTCCATGCTTCTTATAAGCGTCATTAGGGGGGGTACAAGTACAATTTTCTACATCCTTCAAACGAAGAGCAAAAGCGAGCTCCAATAGTTGCAAAAGTGTCATTCTGTCTGTCCAATTCCTTCGTTCCAACTCATAAGACCGTCAAGGTCCATCCAACATAACATGAATACGCATAGATGCGTGTGTGAGTGGTCAGTCGGGTGCTATTGACAGGTGGTGATATTACGAACAAATCTTCGTCTTTGCCAGCACAGGCATAATATCCGAACAGAATAAGTGTAGTGGCCATCAATTGTTGATGTGCGAGTGCAAACGAGGCAACAGTGAGTTGATTAGTTTCATAACAGTGGCGATGGAGTCCAAGGTTTCTTTCAGTGTCGCGAAGAGAGGCGATTATGCCATCCTCCGCTAGTGGTAGACTGGTTGTAGTCAAACATGCTGGGCGGCATATTCTCCGTTGAGTGTCCCGTATGGCCGGCCATGGAGGATGCTGGGTCCGGGGGCATCGGGTCGAATGAGCTGCCAGATTCTCTCTCATCGAAGTGGTACATATTATTCTTGTGTTGCTTCCTTGGAGTCTCACGTCGGCCGGATCGATCGGGTCGTTGCCAGGTATCATGGTACGACGGTGGCATCCAGGTGCCGGCACGATCTCCATTCTTCTGCTTGAAGGTTCCTACGCACATAGTTAGTTATCCATTCCAGTTCGCGGGAAATCAATATCATTTTGCCATGAACTTACGGAATGTTCTCGTCGACCCATTTTGGTCGACATCCTCTCCCGTCTCCGAGGTTTCAGCTAGTTGGTAAGTAACGGTTGAAGTATCAGCAGTGGCGCCATTCTGCGCTTCACTGGAACGAAAAGACTCTACAGAGATCTCAGTGCGAGTCACAAATGTGGGAATAAAAAAGGAGGAGGTACGAGATTCACCCCAGTTACCACCTGCCAAGTCGTCAAAGAGTTTACCGGCGGATGCCAGTTCTTCCTCGGCCAAGTTTCGCGCGCTATTTTCGGCCCAGTCCTCGTCTTCCTCACCCCCTCCCCAGTAGTCGTCCGTGAAAACCGGGATAGAGGCCGCGTTGTCATACGGTAAGTCCGTCGAAGTCGGTGTCGACGGCCATGTGGGAGTATCCGGTGTGTCCGGCTCGGCTTCCGTTGTATGGCCTACATGTCCTTGGAACTCTTGGCGTGCTTCAGGTTTGTCTTGATAGCGACCAATTCGTTCACGACTAGAATCTGCATGCCAACGAAGTCCTGGACTCCCATCGGGTTGCCCAAAGTCGGCCATCGCGCCGAAATTTGGTCGCTCTCGATCATGGTTGTAGGTCTTGGGTCCTCCGTCGTGAACAGGCTTGTTTTCTTTAGCCGAATAATAACCCTCGCGGGCTGGCCACTGAGCACGAGGATTGTTGTCGTCGAGGTTAGAGTAGTTGTTCTTGAACTCCTGAACTTCCTTGAGAAAGCTGAGACGCTCGAAATCATCATCATCATCTATATTCTTATACATCTTGTCACGAGCCTCACTCTCTAAAGAAGTAGCTTCCGATAACGTGGGAATACCCCCTGCGGAAACCTTGGGAACAGTCTCGGAAACTGCTTTGGGAACATTCGGTCGTGGAACTCTAGTGCGTCTCTTTGGTGAGGCAGTAGCTTGAGATGAGACCTCAATACCACTACCATAGACTCTGCCGGAGCCTTCACGTTGACCAAGTCCTGAGGTCGTCTCTGCTGATCCCTTTGGTTCGCGATTGGCTGTCGTGTTAGAACTCTTAGCACGAGCAGCATTCCTCAGCGTAGATCTGCTATCCTCGTCCAGGGGACTCTCTTGACGACTCCAAGAAGTCTTAAGTTTAGAAGTAGATGGATTGATATTGACCTTGTATCGGGGTTCCTTATCAGATGATACCGCACGCTTGTTTCGATGGTGATATTCCCCAGGACTTGGGATAGGAATAGGTGCTAAGACGCTAAAATCCGACTCTTCTCCTGAGGATACTGACAAGGGCAGCTCCGTATAATCCGCTCGAGTGGCTCTTTGGGATGGGGTCCTTGGTGCTAGATTAAGGCGTGCCGGTCTTCTCTTCAGCTTACGGCTACGCCAGGCCTTTGCATCCATTGGCTTATCTTCACAGATCGTGTCAGCCGTCTCGTAGCTAGTGTGACGTAGAGATTCACGGGTATCCTATAGGCTAGCATCAGCATTGCAATTGCTCTCAGGGTAAATTTCCCAACTTACGTTACTCATAAGAGCGTCATCTGTAGTATCCTTGTCCTTGAGAGCATGGTGTAGGCATTTGCGGCAATAGTCTCGGGTCGGTATTTCGCCTCTCTTCAACGGATGTGCTCGTTGATATCCCCTAGACCGCTTCTTCCCGCAAGCTGCGCAAATATGGACATGCTGTATATACTTGCTAATTTCCTCTATTGATATTGCTCCCTTCTCTTTCTTGTCTTCGTCAATTCTTGTTCCTTGTGCTTGAGATTTCATAGTCGCACTATAATGTTCCTCGAACTCCTTAGCTTCGCTAGGGATGAACCTTGCAGTGCTGCTTGAGGCTGCTTTGCTGCTCTCGTCGGGCGACAAATTTGCCGGGGGTGTTGTAGGTGTTGCTGGTGAAAGCGGAAAAGCAGGAAAGGGGATCTGCACGGATCCGGAGATTGGGAAAGCAGATGACTTAGGTTCTGGATACAAAGCAGTATACTGATGAGGTTGAAAATGCGAATGCAATGCCGTAGACTGAGGAGCCATGTATACAGGGGGTTGTACATATTGGGTGGTTGGTGCCACACCAGGAGACTGTCTCTGTCTCTGTCTCTGTCCCAGACTTCGAAGGCCGCCGTAGTCAGGGAGTTGCGTAGTAGCATATACTCGAAGGTTAGTAGGTAGAGCAGCCGAAGGACCTTGGGCAGGCTCCATAGTCAGTGTGCCATTATCATTAGCCTTCATGTTCCAGAATGAAGTTGGCGATAGCGGAGAAACAGGTGTATGTAGTGAAGACCACATAGGGATTTGCTGTGTTGGAAGACTAGAGTTCGCAGGCATCTGGTTTGGATCTCTTACTCCGGACACTTTGTCGTGGTATGTGTTACCATTGCGCGGGCTCTCTTCGACACGATAGATACGTTCGGGAGTAGAAATTGAAGCAGATCGAAGACTCCTTTTACGCACTGTTCCAGCTGGGGAGGCTCCGTATCCGCGAGCTTGGTTGTTGTTATTGAATGAAGTTTGTGGCGTGTGGGGCTGGCTTGGAGTTGAAGGTGAAGCAAAGCCTGAGCCTTGAGAATAGAAGCTCCTGTGGCGACGAGCCCTCTTCTCTACATCTGCGCGAGATGAGCTACCGATGTTTTGGCCAAAAAGGTCGAATCCAAAGTCCTCTGGCAGCCTGTCATGCTTCTTGCGAGCCAACGCAGGCTTTCCACCCTTGGTCTTGGTGATATAGATGCCACTGGATCTAGGCAGGCAGGCTTCATCGTCAACGTTGTTGTATCCTTGCTGCGATCCTAACAGCTCTGACTGAGAGCTGCTGCCCCTATTGCCGTGTCAGTAAGAGTTTTGTGATAGATGTGATGTGAAAAAGTGGTATGTCAGAATGCATTTATAAACAAAATCTTGGTATTAATAACATTTGCGCGTCAGGCTGAGATGACAGGCCGATATTGAGTTCTAAGACCGGTTCCTGACCATTTCAAATGATGTCCTGATGATTTCTGAGACTTGTTTTGGACTTTGAGATAATCCGGAGATCGTCTATCAGAACTACCCAGGCGCGGTCGTGTCAAGAAGACGAAATAATAAAATACTTACTTAGAAGGGTGTTGCCCTCCAGGCGAAAACACCTTGAACGAGGCCATAGGTGCAGGTAGTATTAAAGCCCAATCGGCGTATTACCAGTACAAACCCATCTAAGCAGACGGCGACGTGCAAAAAAAGGTTGGCAAGTATGTCGGAATCGGGCAAAGGGTACGATAGCCGTCAAATAGACATGTTGTGGCGCGTGTGTGTAGAAAGGTAACAAAATAACGGTGCGGGTCAAGGCAACAAGGTTGGAGATAAAAGCTGGGGTTTTGCCGCCGTTACCTATTTCACTTCCAGTTTCCTCGGCAACAAAGGCAATTAAATGTTTCACCTTAGGCGGACAAATACGATTAACTCTGTACGTATCACCTTAAGTTTATCTCATTATCGCTACTTCCTTTAGGGCAGCTACATACAAGGGTACCTGTGCTTATCGTCACCGTCTCTCCTTCGCTGCTGCCTTGTAACTTCGACGCGTCGGTTTCTGGATGAAAACGCGCAGGTACTTACCTTAGGTACCTACATATATCCTTCATACATGTACATCCTAATATATAAGCCGAGACTGCACAGCTTTAGTCAACTCAAAGCTGCTAAGAACTTTCCTAATAAATAATTGTTATTATTAAAATATTCGTCAAGCAGCACTCCCCAAATGGAGGGACCTGGACCATGTAGATATACCTAATTTAACACATACCATCCTTCTAGGAGTCCCGTGCTGTATAAGCTCCTTATAAGCTTCCCAAGGTATATAAAGTATGCGTGTACATGTCCCTCTATGCCCTTTCCCGTCACCACATACCCATATGGATCATACCTACACGGACGATGACACTATAAATACTCTCCCATTTCCAAATTAAGGGGGCCCCTTACTGTTAGAGGTGCATAAACTTGGCACTATAGTTTTAGCTAGGACTTCTATAAGTGCGGAGAACGACATCGGGGTATAGCCTCTTGTATCTCACATATTCAGCTATGTCGAGACCGTATATTCCTTCATTAGCGAGATGCAGCAGAGAATTCCAAGAGCGCCGAGGTGAGTATACGCTAGTTATATCCACTGCTCTGTATATACGATGATGGTATAGTATGCAGTGCTTGAGGCATCGCTCTCACCGTTGAGGGAGTTGAGCTGGCTGGTGAAGACATGCGAGAAGCACGCGAAGCAAGGATCCTCACCGCACCAGCACGTTTATCTTCGAAAACCCGACTGCGCTCTACTTCTTCGTCCATGCTTTGCATCCTCATTTCCTGATCGCGCTGTGCCTCGGCTTTGATTCTATCATAGTGAAGCGTAGTCACGGCTTTAGGCCAGAGACGATCAAGTTTGCGAGCCTGGGGCTCGGGCACGCATGCCGGAGGCTCATTTACCGGTCTAAGACCTGATGACCCTCCCCAGTAGCATTCGAATGTAACTTTTGCCTGACTGTGAATGTTGTCGGATCCCCAGAAGACTATAGTGTCCCCGTGGTACAGCTTCATCCAGTATCTACAAGCGGCCGTGCTATCCTTTGGCTCATTGGCCTGCAAAGGACAGTTATTGATTCGTATCCCGTTCGTTGCCTTAGTTGATATATAAAATGCGAATGAATCTGGTTCAGGCGAAGCTCGCATCGTACGGTTATTCGCTGGCCGAGCCGGTACCCACGGACGGAAATCGCCCAAAGAAGCAGCATAGCCGTCTCTCCATAACATGACTCTGAATGCATTCTTAGGAACCTTAGACTCAACGACTGGCTCGTAAACAACCGTGTTGTTAGGATCCCGTCCCCACGACATCACGGGGTCGTTTAGACGGATTGATATTCCTGACACTAATGATCCTTCGGTCGAGTAAAAGGCCGCGACCGCTTGCGGTAGCTCGGGGGCTTGCGTTGGTGGTATGGTTTGAGTTTCTGGTGGTAACGTATCTGGAATCGACTCAGAATCATCATCGACAGGAGCCGAAGCCTCGTGGGACATGGGCGAGCCATGCATCTCATCAGCAAACCGGTTATCCCGCTTAAGTAGAGCTGGTCGTAATACCAGAACCCTTCCTGTATCCTTGGGAGGGTTCCGGTTGCGCGTAGGTGGGAAGTGCCTCATTGCGAGGTCCCAAAGGCGCGATTTCCTCGGCCCAAACTCTTCATTCCTCTTCTGAGCAGCGAGCTCGAATGCGTTGAATTGGAGATGAGTCATCTCAGGATAATCTAAATGCCATGTGTGCTTGTTTGAACTATCCCAAAATGTTGTCTTAGGTAGTGGATAGTCAATTTGGCGACCCGACTCGTTCTTCACAACCTGGGGGACGCAAGCGAGCAAGCGGAGCTCGTCCTCTTCAGTCTCGGATGTATCAATATCACCTAAAGATTTGAGTCTCTTGAATGATGGCTTTATCCAAGTCTCGCTTGCCTCATATTCGTCACTAGTATCGTATGCGGGTTTTCTTTTACTCGTAGTTAAGTCGGCAGTTCTAGACCGGAGGTTTGGGTCACCATTGGCCAGCGACTTCACGTTCAAGTTTCCAAGAATCGAAGAGGCACCACCAAGGCTTTGGGAATGTGCACCTAGTACAATACTTTCCGTGCTGCTCCGCAGCGGGTCTCTGCTGGGTGACAGGACACCGTTACTTATGCGACCTTTTTGCCTCGGGGTAGAAAGATTCTCGGATTCCTCGAAACTATCGAGAATCTCGGTCTCTAGCGCATCAGGTTCTCTAAAATTCGTGTCCGAGACTGGGAGATTTAGATGATCCTCTCCGATGGCACCAGAACTACCCAATACCGAATTATTCACTTCCCCAAACAGTCGATTCGGGCGTTGTTGCCCAAATGTATAATTTTCTTTTTCGGATTCGGATTCGACAGAGAAATCAGGCTCTGGTTCCCTAAAGGCATCGTCGGTGAACTGAGCCGTTTGTCTATCGTCGAGACTAAGCTGCGAAGCCGCCTGTCCTAAGTCCTTGTCGTCGGAGACCACGCTGACGGAGCCTGTTTCCCCTACAATCCATGGATGATTTTGTAGTTCCAGAATAGTTGCCCTGGTTTCTGGTCTTACATGTATCATCCTTAGTAGAAAGTGAATACCATTGCTAGTTATACCAGCCCGTGATAAGGGAGTGATGTTAAGCGGTATCTTAATGATATGGTCGAGCAGCTCCGTGTATGTGACCCCGTTCTTAACAGGAAAAGGCGGACTGCCGGTGAGAGCATAGAATAAAACACCCCCGAGAGACCATATGTCTACTGCGTGGTCGTATCTTTCCCTATCGACCTGTCTCTGATTATTTCTCTGCGTTCGTCTGCCATTATCATCATATGATGAATACTCGCTGTAAACTTCAGGGGCGCAGTACAGAAGTGTTCCACAGAACGTCTTGAGGAAAGTCTGTTCGGTATCAATCATTTTGGACAAGCCAAAATCCGTTAATTTGACTACGAGGGGATTCGTCGAGTGTATTAAAATATTGTCAGGCTTCACGTCGCGGTGAGTAATCTTATTTTCATGAAGATACCCAAGTGCATTAAGCAGCTGTTCGGCCATAATTTTAACGAAAGGCTCTGCTATCGGACCGTGCTCTAGGATATACTTGCCCAGATCACCACCTGGAACAAATTCCATAATGATGAAGAACTGGTGTGTATCCCAATCGAAATGCTCGATATACTGGACAATATTTTCCTTAATTTCAGGTTAGATGGATTGACGAAACCGAGATAGGATGAAAAGAGGTTACTTACGTGGTGAACCTTTTGCATAATCTTCATCTCATTTTCGACTTTCTGATCTAGAACGCCATTCTTCATAAACTTGCGCTTGTCTAGCTCTTTCGCCGCATATGGCGAGCCGTCATATTTTGAAGTAACCTTGTGGACGGTAGCGAAAGCCCCCTTCCCGATGACACCTACGCGCGCATACTTCTCACCACCGCGCCACTCACGGGGCAGGCGCGGATGGCTTTGCGTAGTCTCCCAAGGCTCATCTTTAGTGCCGGTCCTGTTTCGCGGAGGTGGAAAAAGGTTAACCTATTCGGAATTAGTATCGATGTATGTAATATCATTCTATTCGGGGACGCTGTCTTACATGGCCACTTGGTCCGGGGCCTATAGTCCTGTTGGCATCATCATCCTGCCCCTGAGCTCTCCGTAGATAGGCACCGAGTTTCCTTCTATATGCTACATCGTGGTCACCATCGCGACGGGGAATGCGCACGAGGAAGAGAAGATCCTTCGAAGTGTCATGCATAACAATCTTGATGGTCGATCCACTCTCTAGAGTCCTCTTAGTCGGATTGTTCTGACTTGGCTTCTGAGGATCAGCGCGTTTCCGAAGCAATTTGCCGTCTACGACAGTGCCATTTGTCGATTGGTCTTCTAACATGACAGTGCCATACTTATTGGCAAATATGCGAAAATGAATATTGCTAAGCCTCCTGCTCGGGTCGTAGTCAAAGCAAAGATCACACCGCGCTCGATTGCGGCCGAAGGTAAAACCTAGACGCGGATCCTTGAGAACCGATGACAATTTGATCACGAGGGCGTGGTCGCCAATCCCTCGAGTTCGTCCAAAGTCCTGAGCATCGTCTTCTAGGTATAGGTCTGAGTCTATGGCATCAGCGGTGTACCTCCCAGCAGTGTGGTGGGCGTATTCGGACGAGGACGCGATCCTCTGAACCTCGCGGCTGGCGCTGTCGGAATTAGGATATAGTAGACATATTATATCGGATATGTCCTCGTCTGAGAAGCCCGAGTTCTGCTTCCCAAACCTCCTAGGATCTAGGGCATTCTGAGTAGCTACAAATGAAGGAGTTAGAGACTATCGCTAATGATATGTGGCTATACGACAATGTGGAAACTGACCTGGTTGGGTGGCCTGCGAGTCGTCATTCGGGTCCATTGGAAGTATTGAGAATGCGCAGGCGCTGGCCCTCAGGAATGGTTGTTCACACCGACTGCGCGAAACACAGTTCAGGCAGCCGGTTCGCAATTATTACGTTGAAACTCCCAGCCCGAACAACTCGCTCGAAAGCCTTTGTGTATAGCAGGTCGTGTTCATTCAGAGGAAGCTCGATCGCATTTTAGGCGACGAGATTAAATAGGTATTTTTATGGTTGCGCCGTCGGTGGTTATAGATTGCGAGCTAGCTGTGAATCAAAACATTCGACTGTGAACGTTTTACATACAAGTCTAACTCGTTTTAATATGTACACTTGGAGATTTGGATGAGTATGACAAATTGGTTGTAATGGCAACGTTAGCGCTGGTCAGATGAGATGTAAAACAGAACCTCGAGGAAAGGTTTGAGGTAACAGGTATCACAGGGACTCGGTAGAAAGATTTAAGATAAAAGGTCAAAAGTGCACGACAGCCTCAGGCGGATGCACGCGGCAGGTAGCATCAAGTGCGGCTGCCCACTCAACCAGAAGAAGCAGAAGGCAACCCACCTTGAATCCACCTGGCACCCACTTGCCTTGAGGATTTACCCCACAGGGGATTATGTACTATTCTTCTTCTGGAATAGATTATGCAGCCAATCGTTTGTAAAAGTCGGGTAGGCCCGCCAGCGACATCTGCCACTTGATAGTCTGCCACTTTATAATCTGCCACTTGATACCACCTACGCGTCATATTAAAAGTTGATGAAGATGTTGAAGTTTTATAATGCGGGTGTAATATTTCTACCCGTTCCCTCATTGTTATATTGATGCCAACACCCTAAGCTACCTAAGTACCTAAAGCAAACACTTAGATTAGAACTCAACATCTCAGGTACATTCCATGGGATCGTCGAAGTCATACGTCACCTAGTGACATCGATCCAGCTGACTTTATGAGGCAAAGTTAACAAACCCCTGTTCGGGGCATAGGTAGATAATTAAATAATGATATGCTTATTAGTCAAATCGACAAACGTACTCGAAGCCGATCATGGCGTCGGAATCCGTTTTATGCAAGTATTACTATATATGTATAAATTTTTTCCGATCTCCTGTATGTCCCATTATAGGTCAATATTCAAACCATGCATGCTTCTGCCTCAAGAAAAAGATAAATCGCGTTTCCCTAGGAAAGGAAGTAGAAAATCGTAAATCGTAATCCAGCAAAATCAGAAAAAGCCCTTCTTTTTCTTCGGCTTTCTCTCCATGTCCTTTAGAATATCATCAAAAGTGCTTCCTCCTACAGAGCCCTGCCTTGAACTATTCCGCGAATCATGAGGTCCTTGAATAGGGGAACCTGGGAGACCATGTAGATTGCCCGAAGATCTGCTACGACTCATCATAGTACTGACCGGCCGTGGAGCCGGAGACGGGCCTCTAGCACTAGAGATTCGCGACCCCAGCATTGAAAAGTCATCTTCAGGCATCGGGATGGGCTCAAGCCCGAAAGCTACGCTACTTCGGTAGTTAGGATTCCTACCGCCTGGTGAACCAGTTCTCTGCCTAAGTGCCAGACCAGGAGGACCACTTTGGGGAGACTCGCTCCGGTTGACTAGAGGCGGCGGGCTTGCTGAGATACCTGGATCCATATCGGCAAAAACGGACTGTGGCGGTGGCAGTGGTGATAGACTTTCTTGTTGTATCATAGGACCGATGTCTTCTCCAACCTCCCAGCGTTTAGCTACTAGCCAGCAGTGGCTACGGTGGTAGATGCCCTCGATACTAAACTCTACGGCATCGGTTGAAAGCTCAACCAAGCCACCTCCACCGGCCACTTCATACCATCTCTTGCGCACCGCCGGTGCATCTTCTATCCATGGCGCCTGACCCTTTGGTGGCTGACAGAGGAAGTATTCGACGCCTTCCGTGAACTGTAGACCGGGAGCATCCACTACCAGCATCGGAAGCGACTGGATAATAACGTATAGGAATAGCCAGTAGCCAAGACGTTGATCTGCCATTTCCGCAGCCGTTTTGCCTTTTGCTTCTTTGTGTTCAAACTCCTTGAACTCCTTAAGGAACGGGATGTCCAACTTGTATGTCTCGAAGTCGTAGGCCTTGTTCAAGATTAAGAGCGTCTGATATTCCTGCAAGTTATTGCCTAACCGCGCTTGTTCTTTGGCAGAGAGCTCGTAGAAGTTCTCCTGAACACTGGTCATGTCGGGCAACTTAGGAAGATCGAATGGAATTGGAGGGAGTACAGGAGGCGAGGATTGATCAAATTCTGTAAGGACCCTGCGCATAGCTGACAGGTGGGGATTCTTATGACTAGTGGTCTCATCTGCGTTTTGGTCAATTACTCGTGTTGTTAGCGATTCGCGGTCGACGAGAAGGTCGTAGAGCGCGCAGAAGTCCGAGTACATTATCTTCAAAACCTGCCTATTCAAGCCACTCTCGGTAAATGGGTTTTTCTTGCTGCGAGCCTTTGGCGGCCAACTCCCAAAAGTAGATTTGTAATAGTTAAGGGCAAATTGTCTCATGCGGCCGAAAGATCTCCTCCAGGTATGATATTTGACCTCCTTGTATTCTGAACGGGACGTCGAGTTAGCGACACCAGAAAATAAGGCCGGAAATTCGAACGATTCCAGCCTATTATTGACTCCGTTCTGGCGGTTCACTAGTTCTATATATGCGCGTTCTAGTCGTTCGCGAGTGGTAACAGAAACTTGTTCCCATAACGGCGAATTCAAGTCTCTAATTGCTGAGTATTTGCCAACAGCATGAGTAAACGCTTCATTGTAGAGGGCCATTGAGCGCATCCGTTCGCCTAGAATGAGCGATTCTATCGTCTTCTCCCTGCTATGTCTCACATCCGCAAGCCCCATCTGGTCCATGAAAAAGCCAAAACTCATCTCAACAGCATCTCCAAAGGTCGACCCGTCAGCGTTCGTGAACTCGAATTCTTTGAGTAAGCTGGATATGTTGATGAAGACGCTGAAGAGCGTTGGTTGTTCCTTGGTACACACCAGCGGCTGGCCGGTCAAAAACGCGAACATATTTCGAATCGATATCAGTCGCTCCATGTCTGCTTGTGACCTATGGCCTGGATCGGACATAGAAACAGGAAGATAGAGACGCGACTCCCCATACACCTCTGGTTCGGACAATGTGGGTGACTGAACTCTTCTTGTTGCATCATCGACAGACAGACTATCTCGACCGGTAAAACTACGGGTACGACTCCTTCCTGAGCTGGTAGGCGATGTCATCTCGGCTTCCATAAGATCGACGAATACCAGTGAATAATCCACGACAAACGAAGGAACTTTAAAAGAGGCATTTCCGCCATTTCCCTTAGCATCCAGGTAGATCAACACATTTCCATTCTCGTTCCACAACTCTGGGACCTTTTCCCCGTCTGCAAGGAATGATGTATTGTAATCTGTATTCTGCCCAAGTATCCATGCCGTTGAAGTATTAATCGTCTTTGATTGGCTCCGCGAATGCGACCTTGACCTTGCTCCTGGTAGCCAACTTCTTCTCAAGCGCCCTCGCCGTTCCGCTTCTCGCGTCGGACTTTCGCCTCCATTACTCGACCCTGGACGGGACGCGGCTGGTGCGGCTGCGGAGACCGTCAAGTTCCCCGAACCCGACCCCGAACCCGAACCCGGAGCCGGCCTTGTAGCAGGTGGCTGTGCAGACACACTTCGGACCCTGGATTCAGGGGTTGGCGAACCCGGCTGAGGTACCCCTAAATTGGTCTGAGAATTTGATGCCTTATGACTGTTACTTGCAACAGAGCTACTTCGCCGTCTCTGGTCTTTGCTGAGCCGTGGGGATGACTTGGTCTCGAAGAAATGAAAAGTCGATCCCCGTTGAGGAGCGGAAAATGTGTCATCGGCATCAGATGGCGGTGCCTTGTCCGTCACCGGCGCGGGTTTCTGTAACTTGTTCGGAGTAGAACTTGTGGCGTCATTTTCGGAGGAGTCTCTACTGTCGGTTGGAATGGACTGGAGTGTAGCGGTGTTGTCGGAGAGATCATTTGAATTTGATCTTGGAGAACCGTCTCTTGACTCTTCAAGTGACCCTGACCCCAGGGGTAGGCTCGGTAGGCTCGGGGGCCTGTCTTTGACAGGGGACTGATCGGGTAGCGGTTTACGATGAAAAGCTCCCGTAGGAGAGTCTGGAGATTGAGGACTGATTAGTGACGGGAAGAAGGATGACAAGCGGTCGAGCCGCGACCTTGCAGAGAACATTTAGGCTAAGCCTTTAGTGTTCTCAGATTGGTGCGATGAATCAAGGTTTGCCACGATCTCGTGGCTTGAAGGTTCGTCCTTGTTTGGTAGCTTTTGATCTTTATCGCTATCTTCAGAAGGACTGGTGGCTCGAAGGAAGGAGAAATAAGTATAAATGAATCAGAATGCCTGTCCACTCACTTGTAGAAGCCATTGTTTAGTCTGTGAATGAACAAGCACAAGCACAGCCCTTTTCTTCGGCCAGGGTATGCAAAGCCAAGGTAGGTACCCAGGTATCCCAAGGTAATCCGCGGATGGGATGGAAACGGAGTACTTTGTGTCTTAGGTTTCAACCTAGTAGGTACTCTTACTGTACAACAGGTATGGGGATCCACCAGCTAAGATTAATAAGAATATCCGTTCAACAACGGTTTAACGCTCGGAGAAGTAGGGCGCACGGCGGTTCTAAAGTGACGAGTCCCGGATGCGTGGACTCGATAGTGCAGAACGCCTCGCGTCGGTGGATAAATTTGGTTCTGGGGAGGGATTCCCTAGATTGTTTTAGATTTTTTAGATTTTTTAGAATAGATCCAAAAAAAAAAATTGAATTACTATTCAAAGTTAATAATTCCCATCCAAGACAATGAGAAAAGAGTAAGGGTCTGGATGAATGTTATGTAATAATATGCTGTAGCTCATATAAATTTGATACGTAGGATTTTGTTATATATATCTCTAATATCGCCTTCGAGGAAGGTTGAAATACGTTGACACTTGACACGGTACCGCACATGGTTTGGGGAGGGGTGACGTCGGCTGCTTCTGTATGTAGTGGAACCCCGTGCCTAACAAGAGGTAATTACTACCCTGATTTCGTGATTCCTACCTTACCTTAGTGGTACTGCACGAGAGTACGAGGTAGAGATGTACAGAGGTACATTACGAATTTAGTACGTACATGTACCTCACTTATACGGATCTACCTCATGTACCTAACACAAGCGCATGTTGACCACCAATTTTGACTATGTACCAATTTGTCCACCAAACAAGGGCAGACTTATCCCTATTAGTGTAACTAAAGGCGCATATATTTCGGTGTTACGTACAACATTGAATAAGTCCCTCAAAATTTTTATTTGTTGCCTTACGTGTAGCTGCGCACTGCATATAAGGGTACATACATACATGTAGGTACGCATTTTGAGCTGACTCTTCCATCACAAGGTCCTAGAGGTCCTAGAGGCTCAGCTGTATAAATTCGTCACATGTTATTAGGCACCACTTGCAACCAATCTCCCTGACGGGCTGCTTTTGACCCCGGCCCCGACTTCAATGTGGATATGTGTGTGCGAATTCAGCGCAAATGGACGGGGTTCGGTTCGGTTGGACAGGTCTTCTCAACTCTATTGACAAGGACAAACGAATGGTTTGGCGACGGTCTAGAAGTATTTGTACTCCTCCTATCCTCAGCTGAAAGTCCAATGACGTATGTCTACAAGAAAGGTCCTGCAGGGACGGGTTGCTAACGCCAGAGGCTGACGTGAGATTTTAAGGGGTGATTTACGTGGGTGAATAACAACAAAGAAAAAGGACAACACTAGCTACGACTTTGAATTATATACTTACATCTACATTATTGACGATATAACAAAGCAAGTCTTTCGTAAGTTTAAGGTGTTGAGAGTTCAATTCCGCATAAGGCTGCATGTCAGATTGATGTTCAGGAACCATTCCCAGATTTCGGGCCGTGGCGAAAACCTTGATCTGGTACCGTAATCTATTCTTAGCATCGGTAAAGGTATCATAGGGATAATAGATGTAACATAAATACATGCAAATCCCGACGACCACAATGTCATTAACCCCTTACATACCTCCTAAGTCAGCACGTATACCTAATTGGCATTTCCCTCGTAAGGCTATCACAAAGGAGTAAGCGATACGGACATTTGGTAGGCTACACAGGTGACACAACATAACTTACAAACAGACCCATTCGTATTACAACTAGCTGCTCCGATCAGTATACCTAGTAGGGTAGTATGGGTGTACTTCGAATAACGGTTTTAGAAAAGTGCTGAAACACTAATTCCAGCTTACATGAAAACGCCAAGTAAAAAAAAAAATGATCAAAACACATGCCTGTGCGTGCGGCTTTTTCATCTGCTTAAACTACATAGCCTATCAGATTCTCATGGTAGGGTAAAACAGATCTGGTAGAAATGAAGAACTCTATGTTAGCAAGATACAACATTGGATATTTAAGGACGAAACCTTAATGAGTTTAAATTCTTTGTACATTATCAGATAATCGGTACTTCGAATGCCGATTAGATTCTAGATGCTGGATTAGATAAGATTAGATAGATTCCCAAAACTTTCGCATTGCATTGCATTCCAACCTTTAGCCTTCTCCTACCTCGTTAGTTTATGGTGATATAATCACTTCCCATTCGTTCGACCGCTTGACATGTCATGGTTCCGTAACGCAATCCGCAGCATGGTGTCCGAAATAAAGAAGGTTCCCATTCCTCGCAACGGCGTCGACTACCGAGGTAAAATCGTTCTTGCGCCGATGGTACGCTCGGGAGAGCTGCCCTCCCGACTCACGGCTCTACACTACGGCGCTGATTTAGTATGGGGTACGTTTCTCATAATTTCTCTTCGTTAGATTTTCTACGATACGGGTTCAACCCCGCTAACTCGTATTGCGCAGGCCCCGAGACGGTGGATAGATCCCTAATCGGAACGACGAGGCGCTTCAACCCCGAGACCAAAACCATCGAATGGACGAGGAAGCCGTCGCATGGCACCAAATCCCCACTAACCGACATAAAAGATAGCCTAATCTTCCGAATCCACCCAGAGAAGGAAGGCAAGAAACTAATCTTCCAAATCGGCACCTCGAACGCAGACCTAGCCGTCCAAGCAGCGCGGCTCGTAGCCGCCGACGTCGCGGGCATCGACGTGAACGCCGGGTGCCCCAAGCCCTTTAGCACGCACGACGGCATGGGTGCCGCTCTGCTGCGCACCCCCGACAAGCTAGTCGGCATTCTAGAAGCGCTAGTCCAAAACATCACGCCCGAGTTCGAGATCGGGATCAGTGTAAAAATCCGGATCCTAGAGACGGCCGCGGAGACGGAAGCGCTGGTTAGAAGACTTGTCGCGACGGGTATAACAGGGCTAACAGTGCACTGTCGAACGACCCCCATGCGACCCAGGGAGCGCGCCATCCGCGGCCAACTACGCATGGTCGCTGACGTATGCCACGAAGCCGGTGTCGCATGCCTAATGAACGGGGACGTAGAAACCCGAGACCAAGCGCTCTCTCTAATCCGAGAATATGGTGTCGACGGGGCCATGATCGCGACGCAAGCCGAGAAGAACCCCAGCTGCTTCCGGAGCGCAGCAGACGGGGGCATATTACCATGGAACGATGTCGTGGAGCAGTACATCCGATACGCGCTCGAGGTGGAGAACAAATTCGGCAACACCAAGTTTCTACTCTGCCAGCTTGTCCCGGGAAAGCAGCCCGCGTATCGCAATATTAGCACCTGCAAGAGCTACACCAAAGTGTGCGAGATGCTTGGCTACGAACACCTGATGGAGCGAGCCCGCGAGGTCGATATCAGCCTGGACATTGACCCGGACAACGCGGGAAAGAAAGACAAGAAAGCCAACAACAGTGCGCTCGCCGCAGGGGGTAACATGGCTGAGTCGCGATCGAAGCCCCAAGCTAAGAAGGGGTTGGCAGAACGGGGTGTAAACGCGCAGACAGAAGCGCAGTCGGCTGAGGGGAAGCCGTTTGGGGGCATGGCGGTGCCCGTTTAAAGTGGATTGTGAATTGCATCGTAGGAGTTGATGGAAATAGCATTTAAAGGCGTTGAAATAAGCATATACCCCTTTTTGGCTCTAGGGGTGAGGAGGTAAAGAGCATTTGTATAGACATCTACAGTTTCACGGTTCAGGTTAAGCTTGCGAAAAAAAAAAAAACAGGCTTAGTGACACTTCGGATGGCTAAGAGTAGGAACGCGCATAGCGAATTTAAGAGTCATGATGACAAATGCTTCAAGATCTTTATTCAGCCGATTCAAACATTTACAACCCTTCATCTACCCTTCTTATTTACGAATCGCCAGCTAGACTTTCTTACCTTGTTTGAGTAAATCAGACACTTTCGGGGGTAACACCAACGTAGTCCTATCGTTACGCTTGTGGAAGTCCACGAGAGATATCGCGATCTTTTCGGGTAAGTCTTCATGTATGAAATGTCCTGCCTCGGGAAATACCTGCAGGGCATATTTCCCTGCCGTAGGAAACACGTCAGCTCTGTACAACCTCTTCGGACTCGAATCAACCAAGGGGGACACGAACCTTGCATTTGACCGATTGTTAACTCCGTGTCTAATCTGTCCGTGCCTGCGAGGAGTAATAGCTTTCCGCCTCTCGCACTCAGGAACTTCTGACTTAGCCCTGTGAACCAATTCTCCCAGAATGGCTCTGTCGCCCCGAGATCCGTCCTCCACTTCCAGGGTCTCGGATCACCCGGGGCTCCACTGAGTTTCAGCAAGGATGGGACGCTGGTACGGGCGGAGAGCGAGTTACGAATTGTTCTCGATTTAAGATGCCAGTCGATCCCTTCTTCTAAGGTTGTGAAACCAGTCGGTCGTGTAGAAAGGTAAGTGTTCATGCTCTTCAAAGCATCAACGGCTGAGCCCTCGACTACGTCAAGGACAACATATCCTAGTAATGAACTACTAAGCTTTCCCGTCTTGGCCACTTCTGTCACGACCGCACCTCCCAATGAGTGTCCGACTAAGATAATGGGTGGTAACTCTGACCATTTCATTTCCTTCTGTGTTAGCAGTATGGCTGAGAGTAGGTCCGCGGCAAAGACCTCAAGGCTCAGACCGATTGCTCGGTTGTCCGGAGGTGTCGTTGTTAAGCCATGACCACGGGCGTCGAGTGATAGGATGCCAGCCGACGGAAGGCGTTTCCGAATCTCATCCCCGACTAGAGCGAAAGAAAGACCCGACGAACCAGCACCATGGTGCATGATAAACAAAGGGCCCTTTCCAACAGGAGACGTTAGGTAGGCATGGATGGTAGGGTCTGTAGGGCTACTTGGATCGTGGAGGAACAGTTCCCGCTGGAAATAAGTAGTCCAGGGGATCTGCTGGAGAGATCGTCCTCTCGGCGCGCTGTGTACCAGAATCAGCTGCCGTGGAAATGAGCGCATACGAGTTGAGAGGAACTACCCCTGTGGTCTAGCAAATAAGTTCTGGCTTGGAGAAGGGATGACGGTTCCCGTGGAAGAAGCTGAGGATGCCGAGGATGAATCATCGTCGGGGTGTTCTGGAAGCTCCGGAACCTGGTCAGCCTCATCTTCGTCCCGCTCATCGAAACTCTCGGGAGGTAAGGCGGCTAGGCGGTTCTTGGCCCAGGCCCTCTGAAGGTTGCTCATTATGAAGCGGCTGCAGCTGGGTGGGTAGTTGGCTGCCCAATCGTCGTCACATGAAAATGAAATAAGACGGTGATCAAGTATATGCAGGTCATAATAAGGGGCAACTCGAATAACTGCAATTATTCTGTCCGAACCTAGGCACCATGCCCACTCAAGTAAACTTGCGATCGTAGGGTAGGGAGGATCTACTTGAAGAAATGGGTAATGATAGGAACGGTTGCTAGTGTATGATGGATGTGGTAGAGGCAGAGGTTGATAAAACAAAGGAGTATCCCACTTTCTTAGTGGGGGGAGGGTAGCCAATCTAATGGTTCCACTACCATTTGACATCACTCTTTCCCCACTACGGTTGACCAGACAAGGTATTGTGCCAAAATGAAAAAAATAATTGTACATTAAACTTATCTCAGTATACTCAGACTAGAATTCGTTGAATTGACGGGCTGCGCCCGCCAACACGGCGCCACAGGCGCCACGCAACGCCTGGTCCGTGTCATTGTATCTGTGGGTCCACAGGCCTAAAAAGGCAACACAAAGCCTGAGTTTTGACGAATTCTAGTCTGAGACAACTCGGGCGTTTTTGGCCACGTCAAAACAGGTCCTTTTAAAAATTAAACCTCATATCTACGATGACTTAATATCCAACAACAACGTACGAAATAGCTTCTATTTTTATGACTCGGAGCTAGTACTATGCTTTCTCTACCTTCCTATCTTTTTTGCATATTTATACGGCATTGCGTTGTGATATCGCAGGCCTCAACGTTTAAAAACACGTAATAATACCAAAAATGCTGTACCAACATCCACATCCGCGCGCCTGCACCCACAACCACGTCTGAAATACCTTCTATTTTTATAACTCAAAGCTTCTAATTCAATTGCTTAAGCCTTCTAGCTATTTTGCATGTCCGTACGGCATTGCGTTGTAATGTTATAGGCTTTGACGTGGTATATTCCCAAAAACGTTGCGACCGGTGTTGCGACCGGTATTGCGGCTAATCATCACCCCGGAACGCTCAGAACGCGTGTATTTAAACGCTTAAAAAGTCGGGCAAACGCGTATATTTACTAATAATAAGGTTAGTAAATGTTTCAGATCAATTGAGACTCACTTTAAACGCGTTAATACTATTGTTTTTGATATTGTTTTTAATACTGAATAATTTGATGTGGCAAAAATCGCCCGAGTTGCCTCAGACCAGAGATGCGAAATTCGTGGGAGGGGTAGGTTGGGGGTGTGATTGGTCAAAAAAAGGTGTGGCTGGAGGGGGTACAACGAAGTTCGCGTCACTGGTCTGAGTTCACTGAGATAACATTAAACTAAATTTGGTAGGAAGTCACTTACCACAATTTAAATGTGTACTTTTAAGCTTTATTAAGGTTTAATGTAATAATAATATTGATTTAACCAGTATAATGGTTACTTTTTTTTCGTTATTTAAATTACTTTTTTTACACATTTAAATAATATTATAAAAATAACGATTTAAATAATATAATTAATATAATTTAATAATTTTAATTAATGTAAAATTAATGGTTTAAATTACATGTTTATATAATATATATTAAATATTATATTATTATTAAAATATTTAAAGTTTAATTAAAAAAACTTTATTAAAGTGTTATAAATCCGTTATTACGCACGAATTAACCATTAATAAAACGTTACCGTTTACGAAATAGTTTTAATTATATATATAATTATTTTCGTAATTTTTATATAAATTTAATAATTAACGATATTACGCAATTCATTTAAACGTTATTATTAATCGTAATATTACATTTTAAATTTTTGTATTTATAAATATAAACGCATAATGTTTGTAAAAAATGTTACGTGTTTTTTTTTTAAATAAACGTTACGTATTTAATTTTATTATAATATAATAACGAAAAAACTTATTTAAATGTAAATTATATTTTTGTTTTTACATTAATTAAAATTATTTAATGATATTAATTATTATGTTATAATTATTAAAATTGTAAAATTATTTAAACGCGTAAATGTAATAATTAATAATTAAATTAAATTAAATTAAATTAAATTAAATTAAATTAAATTAAATTAAATTAAATTAAATTAAATTAAATTAAATTAAATTAAATTAAATTA
>NW_026054964.1:0-65102 GCF_022478755.1 Daldinia loculata
AAATAAATTAAATAAATTAAATAAATTAAATAAATTAAATAAATTAAATAAATTAAATATATTAAATATATTAAATATATTAAATATATTAAATATATTAAATATATTAAATACGTTAAATATATTAAATATATTAAATATTTTAAAAAAAAAATTAAATATAAATTACGTATAATAATTAATTTTATATTATATATTTATAAAGTTAAATATATTTAATAAATATTTTAAAAAAATATTATTAATTAAAATTAATAACATGTATTTTAAAACTTTAATTTTTTCGAAAAAATATTACGTTTAAACTTTTTTAATTAATAAGGTAATTAATAAAGTAATTAATAAGTAAATAATAAAGTAATTACGTAAAAAATACGCGGTAATTGCGCGCGCGCGCGAAGCGCGAACGTGCCTTCGGAAAAATATCACGTGCGCGCTTACGCGCACGTAAAAACGGCCCGCAAGCTTGCGAGCGGCCGTTTTAATAAAAATTTAATTTTTTTTTTAAAAAATTAATATTTACATATATTTTAAGGTATATTGTTTAATATTAAAATTATAAATATATTAATAAATAAAAAACTTTAAATAAAAACTTTATAATAAACGTATTTATATATTAAAATTAATATAATAATAATTAAATATTATTTAATTTAATTTAATAATAATTTAAATTAACAAAATTTAAAAATTGTTTATATATTAATTTTATAATGGTTTAAATAAAATAAAATATATTAAACTTAATAAAAATATTATTATTAATATTAAATATATGGGAATATATCGGGAAAATTTAAATTTATAATAAAAAATAATATTAATTTTAATTATAATATAAATATTAACGTAATATATATTAAAAATAAGTTTATATTTTATATAATTAATAAAATAACATTATTTTAAATAATAAATTTTTTAAAAAATATAATAGTTAAATATATTTAAAATATATTAAAAATAATATAAATAAATAATTATTTTAAATTATTTAATAATTTTATATTTAATATAAATATAAATTTTATAATAAATAAATTTATAATTAATATAAAAAAGTTATTAATTTTAATTAAAAGTTTTTTAATTAAAACGTATAATTTAAATAAATAATTAAAGAAATATTATAAACTGTTATAACGTATATATAAAGTTATATCGGAAAATTTTTAAAAAATTTAAATAAATATATATTATATTTTACAAATAATTATTAAAGTAATTAATGATATAACAAAATTAAATAAATTAATTTTTATATTATTTATATTTGGTATATATTTTAAATTAATTAAAAGTTTATTACCCGTATTATTAATTATAATACGTATTATAATTGTAAAAAAAGTAATAAATAAAATATAAAAACTTAAAATAAAACGAAAAATAAATGATATATTAAAAATAAAAAACGGATTAAATATAATAAAAACGATAAATTTACTTTTATAATTAAAACTTTAAATTTATTAAAAAAATAAAAAATAAATAAAACTTTATAAATTAATTACGTTTAATAATTAAATATATATTATTAAAATTAATAATAAATTTATTAAATTTTAAATTATATTTATAAAATTATATTTTTAAAATAAAATAATTAATATTTTATATAATAAAAACAGTAATTTTAATATTAAATTTAACGGTTTAAAAAATAAATTTATATTAAAAGTTAAAACGTTAACGGTTAAAAAATTACGAAAATAATTACCAAATAATAAAAATAAATCGAAAAAAGCAAATAATATAAATTATTTATTTTTAACAAAAATTGCAAACGTAAAATTTACCATATAATTTTGTAAAAAAGGTAAAATTATTATATTAAAATAGCTATTTAAAAAATTAAATAAATAAAAAATTAAAAGATTTATTAAAAAAGGAATATTTTTATTTAAACGATATAATAAATAAAAATACGAAAATATTTATTTATTTAATTCGAAAATTATATATAAAATTAAAAGGAAAACAATTAATAAATTTTATAAAAAATTAAAATTTATTATATAAAGTTATAATAATAAAAGTAAAAAAATAATATTTATTTAATTTTTAATAATATAATATTTTAATTAATAAATTATTATTGCATTTATTTTATTATTAAACGTAAAAAATAAAAAAATTACGGTATAATTATAAAATATAATATAAATATATATATAATTTAAAATAAATTTAAATTAAACGATTATAATTAAATTTTTTTACGAAATTTCCGAGGTAAAAATATATTAATAAGTAATATATTTTAAATATTATAAAAAAAACTTTTATAATAATATTAATATACGATTTTTATTTATTAATATTAAATTTAACGAAACAATTTAATATAATTATAATATATATAAATAATATATTAAATATATTTAATAAAGTATTTAATAAGTTTAAAAATAAAAAATTATAAAAAGTAAAGTTTAAAGTAAAACTTAAAACGTATTTAATGGAAAAAAATATTTTAATATTTAATAAATATATTATATTTAAAAATGTAAAAAGTAATATTTATTTAAAATAAAAAAATTAAAATAAAAAAATGATAAATATTAAAGTTAATATAAATAATATTTTATAATAATATATGTAATAAAATAACATATAATAAAGTTTTAAATATTTTCCGTTAAATTTAACAATAATTAAAATATTTATATTTATAAATAAATTGTTTATAAATAATAAACATTTAAATTTTTAAATTAAATATAAAATATTTATTATTAATAAAATCTTTTATAATAAATTATTTATTATAAAAAATAATTCAATTTATTAAAGTTTAATAAAATGTAAATAAATTATTAAAAATATTTTAATAAATAAAATATATGTTATAATTTACGGCATAAATATAATTATAATAATTAATATAATAATAATGTTAATTTTTTTTAAAAAAAGTTTATTTATTTTTATTATATAAATATATTATTAAGTTTAATACAATAAAAAAAACGGTTTAATATTAATATTATATTTTTATAATAATTATATAAAAAATAAAAATTAAATAATATGTTACATTAACAAGGTTTTTAACCAACGTTATAAATAGTTTTTAATTAATTATTAAAATGGTTAATTTTAATATAAACTTTTTCGCTTTATATAAAAAGCCACACATATATACAGTAAATAACTATTTTTTTAAATCAATTTAAACCTTTATTTTAAAACTTATTTTCAGTTTATATCATTTATTTAACAGTTATAAACCCGGTTTATATTTAAAATAACCATTATATATTATTTTAAATTATAAACTTATAAATTAATTATTTATTTATTATATATTTACTTATTTATTTATTTATTTATTTATTTATTTTATTTATATTTTAAACAATTAAAATATTATTTTTAATAGTTTTTAATACGGTTATTCCGATAATTATTAAATTTAATAATTAATAAAACTTTGCCAATTAATATATATAGTTTTATATATATATTAAATAACGTAAAACGTAATTTTACGTTAATTTTAATATTTAAAATATATCCCATATAATAATTTATTTACTAGTTAAATTAACGTTAATTACGGTAAAAAAAAAAGTTAAAATAACAATTACAAATTATAAAAAAACCTTTTTATAAATAATAAAATATATAATTTATATAATAATAAAAAAAGGATTTTTTAATATAACATTTAATTTAATTAACCAAATTTATATATTATATTTAAATTTAAATCTAGATTAATTATACAGTTAATTTTAAAATTTTACAATTAATTATAATAAAATTTAAAATAACTTATTTAAATAAATTACTATTAATTTAAAAAATCATATAATTATTTTAAAAAAAGTTAATACCATTTAAAAAAAACATTATTATCATTATATATTAAAAATATAAAAAAGTTATAATAATAATTTATAATATTTAAAATTTTAAAAAATAATATAAATAATAAAAACGTACGTATATTAAAATTAAAGTTTAAAATTTAATTAAAATTTAAAAATAATTATTTATATAAAATTTTTTAAAAATTATTATTAATAAAATAACTTTTAATTAAACCCGAATATAATTTAATTAAATAATTAAAAACAAAACTTTAAAATTTACATAATTTTTATTAAATAATTACAAAAAATAATTAATAATATTATTATATTAAAAGATAATATTACCGTTTATAAATCCAAGAGTATTTATTATAACATTAAAAAAGAGTAACATTAAATCGGCAGTAAAGGGCGTAATAAATCGGCAGTAGCCACAGTCAAAGTGGGGCAAACCACAGGTACGTACCCCACCATACAATTTTTCCAGTATCTCTTTGTACCTCATGTTCATTTTTCTTGTACATGCGCTGCAATGCCTTTTTACCAGATGCGCGCCTACCTAGTAATACCCTTATCTTACAACCATATCTTACAGCCTTTTATATACAGCCTCTTATTTAATCGAGTCGATTGAAATAACAATACAAGGTCTATATATCTTTTATTCGGTTGCATGCATCAGCTAAAGACTATACGGTCGCATGCAGTCATTTCGAGGCAAAATGGTTGAAAATAAGGTCTTTTTAAATGATGTAAAGTTAAGTAGGTGGCCAATCTAGGTGGCCAATCAGATAGCCGTATTGTACGAGGCTATTGGATTAGATAATGAGGCTGGGCAGTGTAGTTTAAGAGATTGGGGATTGCGCGGGGTTGGCATGAAAGATACATGCGCTGCGAGGTAAATTTGTATGGGAAGTTATCTCAGCAAGCTTAAACCAATAATGCGAAATTTTTTTCGTTCATTTTGTTATACCCTCTTAGCCATACCAATTTTCAACCAATTATATTTTTAACTTACTTTAAAAAAAAATTTTACATTTTTAATTTAAGTTAATTTAGTTTTTTTTACCTTTTTTATAATATATTAAACTTAATAATTATAATTATTAACATTAATATAAATAATAATTTATTTATTAAATATTTTTTAATTTTATTATTAAATTTATTGATTAAATCTATATGTTTTAAATCTTTTAAAGTGTTAAAAATGAAATTAAAAGTAATTAATATTAACCGTAATACCGGTTATAATACGGTAATTATAATATGTAATAAAATTAACCGTAATATGTAATAAAGTTATATAAATATAAAAAAAAAACAAAAATATTAAAACAATTAAATAATAATTTTTAAAGCATTTTATACGTAATTGCAAGTGTTATTATAATATTAATTGTAATATTAATAAAAGTGGTTAATATTAACCGTAATATCGATTATAATATCGGTTATAACGTAATAATCGTAATTTAATAACCGTAATACGTAATAAAATTATATAAATATAAAAAAAAAACAAAAATATTAAAGTAATTAAATTATTAACTTTAAATATATTTTATATTATTTTATACGTAATTATAAATATTATTATAAATATTATTATATTATTAATTATAACTTTTTTAATAATATATTAATATTATTTTTTTAACGTTAAAACTTAAAATATTATAACGTAATACCGTATAAATATGTAAAAAAGTTAAGAAAATAAAAAAAATAAAATTTTAACTTTAAATTATAAAAATAAAAGGTATTTTATACGTTATTATTAAATATTAAATTATTATAAATTTATTATTAATTTATTATTATTAAAAAAGTTATATTATATAAATCTTTTTAACATTTAAATTAATTTAAACCAAAATTTAAAAAACATTTAATTTATAACTTATAAATATAAACATACGGACCATGTGTTTGTATAACGCCGTGGCGTTAACGGGCAAAACCCGTTTTTTAAATTTTAATTTAAACTATTAAAATAAATGGGAAGTATTTATTTTAAGTGATTTTAAACCAAAATTTCGATTTTTTTAATTCGGGGGGATGTACTTTTTACAGCCACACCACTCCCTAACCAATCACAACCCGTATAACCTTTTTAAAAAAAAATCGAAACTTTAGTTTAAAATTACTTTAAACACGTTCCTTTTAAAAAATCGTTTTATAAAAAAATAATATTAACATTATTTAATTAATAAAATTATTAAAAATAATAACGTTAACGCGTTATTATAATAAATAATTATTAATTATATAATTATATTAATTTTATTATTAAATTTATTAATTAAATTTATATATTTTAAGTTTTTTAAAATATTAAAAATGGTTATAATAATTATAACCGGTTATAATATTAATTATAATAATAATTATAATATCGGTTATAATAATAACCGTAATATGTAACATATAATATATAATAAAATTATATAAATATAAAAAAAAGTAAAAAAATTTAAATAAATAATAATATTATTATTTTTAAATATAAAATAAATTATTTTATATATAATTATAATTATAATTATAAATGTTATAAATAATTATATTTTAATATATTTTTAAACGTTAAAATTTATAATATTATAATATAATATCGTACGGATATAAAAAAAAGTAAAAAACTTTAAATTATTATATTAAAATTAAAATATAACGCGTTTTATTTTATTTATATATATTATTAATTATAATAATAATAATAATATTATTATTATAAATTAATTTTAACGTTTAAAATTAAAATATAATAATATAATATTATATAAATATATAAAAAATTTAAATAAATAAATATAATATATTATTAACTTTAAATTATTTAAATTAAAATTATTTTATACGTTATTATATTATATTAAATTATTGTAAATATAATATTTAATTATTTTTTACCAAAATTTCCCCGTAATAAACGTTTAAACTTAAGCTAGCTTTAAACCACGTTTTATAAAATAATATGCTTATAACTTACAGATATAAACACACGGGCCATGCGTTTTTAAAGCGCTTGTGGCGCCGAAGGCTGTGCGGGCGCAGCCCGCGCCTTTACGAAATGTGGTTTAAGTTTATTAAAATAAAAAAGTACATGTAATTACAATGCGATTGTCGCGTGACTCCCAATTGTGGTTAAATGATGTAATTACTGCCGATATATTACGCCCCCCACTGCCGATTTAATGTTACTTTTAAAAAATATATTAAACCATTTTTATCCGTATTTTAAAAAGCTAAAAAAAAAAAGTATAATTAATTAATAAAACATTGTAAAAAGTTTAAATACGTTGTTTATAATATATAAAATTTAAACTTTTAATATATATTAAATAAAAAAAATATAAATTTATAAAAATACGTTTTAAACTTATAAAATGGCATAAATTACGCCATTAATTAAATAAAAATAAAAATAAAAATAATAATTATTACTTTAATTTATTAATAATATAATTTTTAAAATATTAAAAGTAAAATTTTAAATAAAACCATTTTTAACGTTTAACTTTTATTATTTACATATTTATTTTACTTTAAAAAAAATAGTTTTAATTAATAATAATTAATTTACTTTTTATAAGTTTTTATTTTAAAAAAAAAGTAAATTAATAACGATTAACCCATTTTTTAAAAATATAAATAATTTATTAAAAAAAACAAATTAATAATAATTAACTTATAATTTATAAACATATAAATTAAATTAAATCGTTTATATAAATTTTAAATTATAACATTAATAAAAAATATTAACAAAAAAATAAAAACATTTATTTAAATATAATTTTTTTATAATTACCGCTTTAATTAAAAAATAATATATATATTTTTTTATAAATATATATAAAATTATAAATAATTACCATTTAAATTAAAAAATAATAATAAAATAAAAAGAATAACTTTATTAATTGTATAAAATTTTTTAAAATAAAAGTTTTAAAAAACTTAAAGGTATATCGCATTAATAAAGTTTTTAACCAACGTTATAAATAACTTTTAATTAACCATTAAAGTAATTAACTTTAGTATAAGCTTTTTTGCCTCGTATAAAAGGCCACACATACACACGGTAAATAACTATTTTTTTAAATTAATTTAAACTTTTATTTTAAGATTTATCCTTAGTTTATATCACCCGTTTAACATAATATTAAATGAATTTACGAAAAAAATAATTCGATTAATGTAATAATAAAATTAAATATTAATAAAATATTAAAAATATTTATAAATATTAATTATTTTACAATAAAAATATAAAGTTAAGTTAAAAAATAATTATTTTTAATTTTAATTACGTAATTAATAATATTTTAAAAACATTAATAAGTAATTATATAATATAAAATGCGAAATAATTAAAAAATAAATTTTTAAACTGTATTTTTAATAAGTTAATAACCATTTTTATAATTTATATATTAATACGATTAATGGTATAAAAAATATAAAAAAAAATATTATTAAATTAAATCGATTTAAATTAATTTAAAAAAAAAGAAAAATTGCAAAAAAATAATAATGTTTATATTATAATAAATTTATAATTAAGTTTATATTATATATAAACCATATAAAAAAAAAAAATTATTAATATTAAAATTATAATTATATAATTTTGTTACGTAATTAAACTTAAAACTTAATACACGTAACTTACACATATAATTAATAATTTTTCTTATTTTATAAATTTTTTTTTTTTATAATAATATATAATTAAAACCAATTAAATTATTTATTTAATTATTATTTTTTATATCATTTTTTTTATTACGTTATTTATTTTTATTATTTAATTTATATAAAAACTTTATCATTTTAACATTTAAAAATAATAATTATAAAAAATAATAAAAAAAATAAAAAATAAAAAATAAAAAATAAAAAATAAAAAATAAAAAATAAAAAAAATTAAAGAAAATTAAAAAAAATTAAAAATTAAGTTTTCTTTTTTACAAGGTAACCGCTTTTCGGACTTAAAAGTTTAAGCGGTTTTTTCGGAAAGATTTAACGGACAGTTTTTTTTTTCTGCCTTTTTTTTTTATAGCCTTTACTTTTTATAACAAAATTTCGAGACGGATTAAAAGCTTGCGATTATCCGTCGATAAAATTTTATTTGCAAATATTATTATAATATTTGTAATTATAAAAATTGTTTTAAAGTTTATAAATATATTATAAAATTTACAAATTATATTTAAAGTTATTAAATAATTTAAATTTATTAAAAACTTTTTAATTATTTTAAAATATTTAAACGTTAATTTTATAATTATATTATTATTAATTAAAAATAATTTAAATATAATTATTTAAATTATAATGTTATATATTAATAATTTTATTTAAATTTATTAATATTTAATTAAATTATATAAATTTATAATAAATTATTTAAAAGATATTTTATACAAAAAGTTTTATATATTAATATATATTAAATTTAAAAGTTTAATACATTTTAAAGTTAAATATTTAAATTATATTAATAAATTAAATAATATAAAAGTTTAAATTTTAAAAGTTAATTAATATAATTAATATTTTAAAGTTTTATATAATAATTGTTTAACGTAAATTAATTAAATTTATTAAATAAATTATATTTTATTTAATAAAACCTTTAAACTTTTATTATTATAATCTTTTATAATAAACGTTATTTAAAACCTTAAAAATATTATTATAAAAAAATTAATATTTATATTATTTAATATAACTATTAAAAGTTTTTTTAAATTAAAAAGTAACAAAAATAATATTAATAAAATTGTTAAATTAAAATTTTTAATTAAAATTTTTTTTAAAAATTTAAAAATTTAAAAAGTTTTTAAAAAAAGTTAATTAAATTAAAAAATTCAAAAAAATTTAAAAGGATTAAAAGGTTTATTTTAAATATATTATTTATAAAAATTAATTTATATAACGTAAACAATTTCTTTTAATCATTAAAAGAAATAACGAATTTAACGTTTAATAAAAGTAAAAAAACTTTAAAAAAACGTTTTAAATTTATAATATAAATATTATTTATGATATTATTAATAATTTAAAGTGATTTAACAAATATATTATTAAAATAAACGTTAAATTTGTTTATATAAATAATAAAATAATAAAATATAAAATTATTAATATTTAATTTAATTTTAAAAATAATTATTTTTACTTTAATATTTAAAGTAATATTTTTTAAAAAATTAAATTTATAAATTTAAATATTATTATTAAATTTAATTTTAAAATTTTTAAACTTAATAATTATTATTTTATAATTTATAATAATAATAAATTTAAATATAAATTAAATTATAACATTATAACTTTTATTAATAATAAAAGTGATATAAATTAATTAAATTAAAAAATTATTATATATAATCATTTTAAATAAACTTTTAAAAAATATTAATTAAATTTTATATAAAAAAGTTTATTTATAACATTGCCGATTAAAGTATTTAAAATATGATTTATTAATTAAAATTAATAAAATTATAAAAGAAATATTTATAATTATTTTCCCGAAATTTTTTTTTTTTATAAAAATTATATTTTAATTAAATTTATTAAAAAAACCAATAAAAATTTTATACTTAATATTTATTAACTTTAAATTAATTAAAAATAAATATAATATTTTTATTATAATAAATTATAAAATTTATTATAAATGGTATAAACTTTTAAAAAATAAATTTATGTAAAAAATATTACGAAAATTATAAAATATATTTAATATCATATATAATAAATTTTAATATTATTTTATAAAATTTTATTTTAATTTTGGAAAAAAATTATTAATAAATTTATTAATAATTATTTATTTGACTTTTCATGTTTATAATTAAAATGTTTTAATTAAATAATTAATTAATTACATAATAATATTATTTTAAAAGTTTTTACCGTATTAAATGTTATATAATAAATTTAAATTTAACTTAACTTTTTATTACTTTAATATTTTAATATATAAAATAATTAAATTTATACCTTATGTTTATATCTTTTAAAAATAACGTGTTTAAAAGTATAAATTAAAATTTAAAATAGTTAAAAAAAGTTTATAATATTTTTAAATATTAATATAACGTAAAACACAAGTTAAAAAATCACACAAGTTAAAGGTTTAACCGAAATATAACCGAAAATCAACGTTTTTAAAAATTCATAACTTTACGAATTTTTAATTAAAAGTTCTTAAATTTTAATATGCTTTATTTAACTATAAACCTAATACGGAAATATTTGTTTTAATTTTTTATTGCATTATAATAAAGGTTATAAAAGATATTAATATTTTTGGATTTATTTTTAAGTCTTTTATTTTTATTTAATTTAAAGAATTAAAATGGAATTTATAAAAAATATTATTATTATTACGTTTTAAATAAATATTTAAATTTGAAAACCGATTTTTAATATGATCTTTTTTAAGTAAAATGCATAGTTACGCATAAACGTATTTTATATGTATTTTCGTTAAACCTTTAACTTATATAAACCGTTAACTTATAAATTACGTTATATTTTATATACTTTTTTAAAAAATATATTATAATTTAAATAAATTTAATAATTTATAAAGAAATAATATTTTTAAATTAAAAGATTTAATAAATGATTTATAAAATAGTTTTTTTTAAAAAAAACATTTATTTTAATATTAATAATTTTATATTAAATATTAATATATTAATGAAATTATTATAAATTTTTAATTATAAAAAATATTAATTTTAAAAAATGTTAAATTTAAAAAAAGATTTATCCGGTATGTTTATGTTATTAAATAATAATATTTTTATAAATATTTAAAATATTATATTTATTATTATTATAAAAGTAATAATAATTTAAATTTTAAATAATATATTTTATATTTTAAAAGTTAATTAATGGTATATAATTATAATTATAAAATTAAAATAATTATTAAAAATAAAGGTTTTTATTTTTATAAAAAATACGAAAAATTGTAAATTTCTTATAATTTATTGTTAAATATTAAATATAAATTTAATAAATTAAATAAAGTTTAAAAATATAAAGTTAAATTAATAATTTAAAGTTTTTAATAAAAATTTAAAATTAATTTTAATAAAAGTTTCGTTTTAACAATTAAATTATTTATCTGGTATTATTTTTTAATTTAAATTATTTTATATAATTAAAATATTAAATAAATTAATTTTATTAATGTTTTTTAAATGGTGATTTTAAAAAATTAATATTTATTAAATTTTTATAATTTTTAAAAATATTATTTAAAAATTAATTATTAAATGTAAATATGATTTTATTAAAAATTTAATTTTTAAATTATTAAAAGTAGTATATAATTTAAAATAAACTTTAAAATAATAGTAAATATTAAAATTTCATCGACAAATAATCGCAAGCTTTTAATCCGTCTCGAAATTTTGTCATAAAAGGTAAAGGTTAAATAAGGATTAAAGGTTAAAAAAGGGGGGGGGGGGAGTAAAAAAAAAAAAAAACTGTCCGTTAAATTTTTCCGAAAAAACCGTTTAAACTTTTAAGTCCGAGGGGCGGTTACACTGTTGTTGGTATGACAAGGTATCCGTACGGATAAGGTAATAAAAAGAAATAACGTAACAAAAGGAAAAAAAAAAAAAACAATACGAAATAAAGTTATCACGATAATTATTATTGTATTAATAATGTAAAAATGATAAATTATGTGTGTAAATGTTATTTAAAAAAAATTACTTTTTATGTAAAAAATAATCACGTGTTGTCACGTGATTATCTTTACGTAATAACATGATTATTTAACATGTTTACATTAATAACTTTTTTTTTATATAACGTAATTTATAAATTAATTGTTTAAAATTTAAATATTTTTTTAATTTAATTGTAAATAAAAAGTTTTCCATGTTATAATTATTTATTTTTAACGCATTAATATTTAAATAAAAACGTAATTTACTTTTTATAAATTAACCGTTTTTTTTAATAACGTTATTTTATATAATAATTTATATATTATTTTATTTAATATATTTATAACTTTAATAATTTATATTAATAAATTAAAATAATAATTAATCATTTAATTTTTAATATAAACGATTTAATAAATAATTTTATTAATGTTTTAAAACGTTTATAATATTTAAAATAAATTTAATAACTTTTTTATATTTAAGTTTTAAATAATATAAATTTAATAATTAAGGGAATACGAGTACGCGTTGATGCTTATGTGTATTATTATGTGTGTACCTAAGGTTTTAAAAGGTTCCGTATTTATATGGGACCCCACTACGAAAACAAAACACGGACCAACACCCGTGACTTCTTTATCCACACATGAAAGCATTTTTAAGGCAAGTGTTTCCCACAATAATAAAAAAAGCTTTATTTAAACAATAGTTATAATTCAAGTGGGGCAAACCACAAGTACGTATTTTACCATATAATTTTTTTAGTATTTTTTTATATTTAATGTTTAATTTTTTTAAACATATATTAAAATTTTTATATAACGTTTTTTAACCAAATATGCGTTTGTTTATTGGTTAAATTTTACACCGTTTATTTAACAATACTTTTTTTACGGCTTTTTTTACAGCTTTTTATACGGCCATTTATTTAATTTAATTAAGTCGATTTAATTTAATTTAATTTTAAAATTATAATATAATGTTTTTAAATTTAATTATAAGTATTATTATTACTCGGTTATATATAATTATTCGAAAGTAAAAAAATTAAAAATAACGTTTTTATATAAAGTTAATTAAATAAATAAAAGTTATACGATTAAATATAAAATTAACCAATAAAAAAACGTATATTTAAAAGACTTAAAAATTACGCGGGGTTAACATAAAAAATATATGTATATACCAATTAAATTGTATAAAAATATATGTAATATTTATGTAACTTTTACGTAACTTTTAATCATGGTTAAATGATGTGGTTATTGTTTAAATAAAGTTTTTTTTATTATTAAACTAATGTTATTTTTTAATAATAACGTATAAATTATTTTAATAATATTTAATATTAATTTAATAGTTTTAAACTTTAATTTAATGTTATTTTTAATAAATAAAATTTAAAATATTTGGTAAAAAGTTAAAAAAAACTTTTTTTATTTACGTGCGTAATATTATAATATATTAAAATTTTAATGATTAAACCATAAACGTATTTTAAAATAATAAAAACGGTTATATTTAAAAATTAAAATTTATAAAACAAATATATAAACATATATAAAGTTATAATATTATTATTTTAATAATAATTTTAAATTTTAATTAATAAATAACTTTTATGGTTATTAATAATTAAAAAACGTTAAATATTTATAATATGCATTTTTATATATTTATTAAAATATGTAATTTATTTTAAACTAATTTTATTTATTATTTAATTATTAAAAAATATATTATAATAATATTATAATATTAAATATATTTTATTTACAATTATTATAAACGGAAATATCGTTTAATTTTAAAAATTAATTATTATAAATATTATAATTTATTTTTTATTATTAAACTTCATGTAATAAAGTTTAAATTTTTTTTCGAAATTTATAATAATTATTTTAATAATAATAATCTTTATTATAAATTTTATTTCGTTAAAATTAAATACATTTTTAATTATAACATTATATTTTATAATTATATTTTTTATAAATTAAAATTATACGTAAAAAACTTTAAATTATTTATATAAAAACTTTTAATAATTTATTTAATAATTTATATACGTTTATAAAATTAATTAACGTTATATAAAATTTAAAATTTAATTAATTTTAACATATATTTTACCGCGTTTAAAAAATAATATATTAACCATTTTTTTAATATAAAATAACCGGGGAAAAAACGTTAAAATATTTAATTTAATTATATGTTAAATTATTATTTATTTTTTTATATTAATTACTTTATAACGTTTTTTTATTATATTAACGTATTATTATACGTTTTTAAATTTATCGCGTAACGTTTTATATAAAATTTTATATATATTTATAATTTTATTAATGTTTAATTTATTATAATTATTAAAAACGTTTAACGTTAAGTTTTTTTTAAATTTTTGTTATAAAACGACACATTTTAAATTAATTAAATAATTAATGTTTAAAATAAATAAATAATAATATAAAATATTTTAAACGGTTAATTAATTTAAGTAATTGATTTATAAAACACGTTAACGTAATTACATATAATTTAATTAATTTAACATTAATTAAAAAAAAATTCTTGTTTTTAATCCGTTTTTTTTATATTATAACGTAATTGTTAATAAGTTTTAATTTATCATAATAATAATAAATTTAAATAAACTTGTAATAAAATTTTTTATTATATTAATTAAAGTTAATTAAAGTTAATTAATTAAAACGGTTAAAATAAAAGTTGTTTAATTAAAAACGAAGTTATTTTTATATCGTAAATCGTTTAATTAAAAATAAAGTTATTTTCGTATCGTAAATCGTTTAATTAAAAACAAAGTTATTTTTAATTAAATTGTAAAAAATATCGATTTAAATTAATTAAAAACAATCGTATATTGTGGTAAATTTAATATAATCACCCGATTTTAACTTTATAATAAAACCTTTTAACCATTTTAATCTTTTTATTTAATATATTATACTTTAAATTATACTTTTTATCATTTTTATATTTATATTTGGTATTATTATAATACATTTTAATATGGTCGGTAATGTTTTATAGGTTTATAAATTAAATATATATAATAAATTTATTTATAAAATTAACTTCGGTATTATCGTTAATTGTAAAATAAACTTTAATGTTGTTAAAATTAATCATATTTTTCGTAAAGTTAACTTTAATATTATCGTAATTAATTATATTATTTTTAATACTTTTAACATTTAAAATAAATTAAATATTATTTTTACATAAACATATGTTTTTTATAATTTAAATTATATTGTTTTTATAATATTTTCGTTAAATTTATTAATGTAATATAAATTAATAAACAAAATAAAACTATTAAAATACCGTTTTAACAAATACGTGTTTTTATTAAATAAAAATTTTATAAATTTTTTAACGTTAATAATTATTTTTAATTTTTTTAAAATAAACTTTTTTTTATTAAAATATATTTTATAATATAAAAAATAATTTACCATTAATAATTGGAATAAACGGTTTATTTTTTAAAAATGCTTTATTTATTATTTCGTAAAAAGTTTTTTAAAATTATTTTATACGTTTTTATTATATTTATTATTATAATATTTAAAATACATAAAACTTTTTATATAATACATATTAATTTACTCCGTTATTATTTTATTTAATTAAAAAACGTCGTTTAATTAATTAATGTTAAATTTAATGTTTAAATCATTATTATCGATATATTTATTTTATATTAAAGTTATATTAAATAATTATAAATATAACGAAAACGTTATAAAATGCATAATAAACGTAAATTTTTTAATTTATTTAAAAGCCTTAAAATTTTTAAAATAACATAATAACCGTTTAAACCATTATTTTATTTTAATTTATGGTTTTATTTTTAACCATTAATTAATGTTAATATAATAAAATATCCGTACGGATAAAATAATAAAAAAAATAACGTAACGAAAAAAGAAATTTTAATATAAAAAAAATTATTACGATAATTATTATTATATTAATAATGTAAAAATAATGAATTATGTGTATAAATGTTATTTAAAAAAAATTGCTTTTTATGTAAAAAATAATCACGTGTTACCATGTGACTATCTTTACGTAATGGGATGATTAATTAACATGTTTATACTTGTAAAAAAAACTTTATTTTTATTTATTTAAATTTTTAAAATTTTGTTTTAATTTATTATTTATTTTTTTTAATTTATTTTTATTTATTTTTATTTATTTTTATTTATTTTTATTTATTTTTATTTATTAAACTTTTTTTTAAATACCGGTTATTTTTCAATTTATTTATTTGTTAAGTTATTATTATTTTAATTAATTATGTAAATATATAATTATAAAATTAACAGTTAAAAACGTTAAATAAATAAATTTAATAAAAATATAATACCGGTGTAAAAGTAAAAAGCGATATATTTAATTAATAAAATTTAAAATGTAAAAGTTTAAAAAAATATATTTAATAAAATTATTTAAATAATGCGGGGGTAATATAAGGTTTGGTTAATTAAATTTATAAATATTAAATTTTATTATTTTAAGTGACTTTAAACTTAAATCTCGTGAAAGCGGGTTTTGCCCGTTTTAGCGCCATAAACGCCACGTAACGCATGGCTTATGTAATTGTATTTATAGGTCACGGGTAAAACCTTTTACAAATTTAAGTTTAAAATTACTTTAAACCCGTAAAAAACATTTGGCATAAAATTGCTAATAAAAAATAAAAAATAACATTTTTAACAATTTAATAAATTACAATAACGTATAAAATAACTTTTATTATAATAATTTAATGTTAATATTAATTTTTTTTTATTTTTTTAACTTTTTTTTATATCCGTATAATGTAACATTATTATATATTAAACTTTAACGTTAAAAAAATATTTAACATAAAAATAGTAAAAAATTAACATAATTAACAATATAATTAATAAATTAATTAACAAATTAATCAATAATATAATACCACGTATAAAATATTTTTTATTTTAACTTTAACTTTATAATATTATTATTTAAACATTTTAATTTTTTGTATATATTTATATAATTTTAACATATATTATAACGCATATTATAACGTATGTTACGACTGGTATTATAACCGATACAACCGATATAACCGGTATTACGGTTAATATATTAACTTTAACTTAAAACACATATATTTAATTAATAAATTTAATAATAAAATTAATAATAATTATATAATTAATTATTATTTATTATAAAAACGCGTTAATATTATTGTTTTAATGATTATTTTAATGATTTTTTATACCATAAATTTAATTTTTAAAAAAGCGGGTTTTAAAAAAGCTTAAATTAAAAATATAATATTGTTTTAAAAGGTTGTTCCGGGATTGTGATTGGTTAAAAAATGGTGTGGTTAAAAAAGTATAACCTTTTAAATTAATTCGAATTTTTGGTTTAAAATTACTTAAAATAAAAATTTTATTAATTTATTAAAATTTTATTAATAACTTTATTAATTTTTAAGTATTTTTTACGTAAATATATATAATTTTTTAATTATTTTATTAATTATTTATTAATTATTTTATTAATTAAAAAAGTTTAAACGTAATATTTTTTTAAAAAAATAATATTTTAATTATATTAAATTTATTATAATATTATTTATATTTAAAATTTTATTTTTATTATTTTAAAAAAAATCTTTTTATTATATGTATTATTATATTTAATTTGTTATTATTAAAGTTTATTATTATTATAATAATATAATTATTATATTTTTAATAATAATAAAATTTCCTTTTTTTATAATTGGTTTTTTATTTTTATTTTTATTTTAAACGTTAGTAAAACCTTTTAAATAACCACATAATGTTTTTTTAATTTTATATAAACGTTGTTAAAAAAAACTTTTATATTAAAACTTATAATTTTATATAAATTTTATAATTATTTTAATTAATAAAATTAATTAATAAATTATAAAATTGATTTTAAAATTGGTCCCGGTTACAAATTTATTAAATAAAATTTATAAAAATTTAATTAATTTAATTATTTTTAATACGTTATTATTTAGTTTTTTAATTATTATATATTTTTTAACGTTTTTTTTTATTTACGTTATTTTCTTATTATAAAAATATATAATATAAATTAAATGTAATTTTATAATGTTAATAAATGCGGTAATGTTTTATTTGTAAAATTTTAAATAATGTTACGGTTAAATTATTAAATTTATTTTATATTTATATTATAAAAAACTTTTAAATTTATAACAAAATATTTTTATTAATTTAATAATTTAATTAATAATTATTATTAAATTATATTATAAAAAATGTAATTAATTTTTAATAAAAAATAACTGTAAAAAATAAACTAAAATAATCAAGTAACAGATAAATGTATTTAATTATAAGGTTTTTATTTTTACGGGATAAAAAACACGACTAATATACATAAAATAAATAAAACGCAGTTAAATAAAGTTAATTAATTAACTTAATATTGTTTTTAATAACTTTTAATTATACGATATTATTTAATTAAAAAGTTAATATTTTATATAAATAAATTAATATAATATGATTAAACCATTTTTAATAAATATATTTTTATTAAATCTTTTATTAAATCTTTTAAATAAATTATTATTAAATAATTGTAAATTTAATTTTTATATAAAAATAAACTATATATAATTAATATACTAATAATTCATTATAATTATAAAATATTTATTTAAGAAAAATTTAAAAAAATAACGTTAATAATATAATTAAAATTATAAAAGTTTTAACAATTTATATTATTAAAAAATATTAATATTTAATATTATAACTTTATTAAAAAATAATTTAAAAATATAAAAGTTATTAAATATACCAGTTTAATTTATTAAATTTTAAAATTTTTGTTATTTACGTTTTATATAAAAAATAACGTTTTTATTAATATAAAAAAAATTTTTATTATTGAATTTCTTTTAAAGTTTTCTTTTTTATATAATTTATAATTATAATATTAAAATAAAATATATTTATATTTAAAATAAAAACGTTTAATTAATTAATTAATTAATTAATTATATATTAAGATTTTTTTGTTGTTAATAATGTTAAAAATAACGTTAAATATTATTAAATGTTTTATATTTATATAATTTATAATATTTATAATAAATATTTTATAACAACTTATTTTATATATATTGTTAATAATTAAAATTTTAAAAAATCTTTTTTATATTTTTTTATATTGTAAATAAATTTAAAATACAATTTTTACTTTATTAAAATCTTTATTTTTATAAATAATTAAACAATATATATTATTATTTTTAAATTTTTTCATAAAAGTTTATATTATTATATATTTATTAAATTTCTTATTATAAATTTATTAAATATAAATATAAATCTTTTAAAATTTAATTATAATGTTAAAAAATATATTATTTAAAATATTAATAATTTTATAAAAATATATAATTAATAAAATTAAATTATAAATATAAATTTTTTATTATTAAATAAATTGTTAATATATAATATATATTTTAATTTAATTTAATAAATTATAATTATAATTAATATAATTATTAAAAACTTTAAATATTTATTTTTAATTAATATTAATTTTAATAATTATTTTATTATGTTAATTATAATTAACTTTATATATATATATATATTAAAATAAATGTTATAGTTTTTAAAAGATTTTTTGGCATTTTTATTATAATAAACGTAATATAATAAAACAACATTTTAATAGTTATTTATAAAACATTTTACCTTTTTTACATCATTTTTTAAATTCACAATATTAGTTTTTAATTTGGAATATAATAGCTTTATAAAAATATTACTTTTTTAATTTTAAATTAATAATGAGTTAATTAAACTAATTTAAACTTAAATTACTTTATTTAAATTTAACAAATTTAATAAATAAATAAATTTATTTTTAATATTATAAAAAAACGTCGTAATTTATAAAATATATAAAATTTTACAAAACAATTGTTTTTTACTTAAATAATATAATAACGGTTACAAATTATATAATTAAAATTAAATTTAAAATTAAAATAATAAATTTATAAATTTAAACTTTATATAAATAAGATTTTTTAAAATTAAAACATAAAAATAAATAAAGATTAACAGTTATTTTTATTATAATAACTTAAACTACTATGTTTAAAATTGCTTAAAAAAAGAAAAAACAAAGGTTTAAACTATTTAAATCCAAAAAATAATTAAAGAAAATAAAGAAATAATTTAAAACAAAAATAAGAAATAAAATAAAAACATGATTAAAAAACGGGAAAAAGTTACTCCGGTAAATAATATGGTAATACATACCCTTTTTAACAATAATAATACTTTTAACAATAATAATATCTTTTTTTTTCCCAACGTTATTTAAACCAAACTTTTTATTAACTTTAAAAACTATTTTTTATTAATTACTTTTATTTTAAAATTGTTACATTAATTGGTATTAAAAACTTTAAATTAACATTTTTACCCTTTTTTCTTTAAAATACCAACGTTTTCACCAAAACAAAATGAATTAAAAGATAAGAAAATATTTAACTTTTTAATAAAATTATATAAAATTTTTTTAAAAATTATTATTAATAAAACTAAATAAATTTTTAATTTTTAATATTTTTAAAAAGAATAACTATAAATTATTATTATTATTAAATACCTAAATAATAATAAATAATTAAATTTATAAATATACCGTTTTAATAAATTTTAAATATTTAAAAAAAAGTTTTATTAACGCGTAAAAAATATATATAAAAAAATAAAAAATAATAAACTTTTTAAAACCAAAAATATTATTATTAAAAAATAGTTAACTTATAACCGTAAATATAATTACTTAAACCGCTTTTACTACCATTTATATAAATAATTATATAAAACCTACATTTTTTTATTTAATTAAATTAAATATTAATATAATATTAAATATACCATAATTACATAAATATAATTTAAAAATTAATTAAGCTATAAATACCGTTTTATTTAATTTTTTATTTTATATAAATTAATATTTACCATTAAAACTTCCATTATAAATATAAAATATTCCAACTTGTTATTATATTAAAATAATTTCCAATCTTATTTTATAAACTTAAATAACTATTAAACCAATTATTATAAATACTTTTACAAATTTTACAAATATATTAACCAATATATTTACAAATTTAAAAATATATTTTAACATACTTTTTAATATATAACCTTTAATTAATTTAAAAATTATATAAAAAAGGCTTACTTTAAACCTTTTTTTATTAAAAAAAAACAAAATAATATTACCTTTTACAACTTAACGTTTTATATAAAAACTTTACCAATTAAATTATTAAAATTTTTATATTAAACAAAATAAACAATAAAAAAATCTTTAAATTTAATTATTATTTATTACTAATATAACAACTTATTGTTATTAAAAAAGTGTAGAAATTATTTTTATAAATTTTAACAAATTTATGTAAAATTTTATAAACAAGATAAATTTTAATAAAATATTAAAGAAATTATATAAAATTATATTTATAAAAATTATTAATATAAAAAAAGTTAAAGAATAATTTAATTTAAAATTATATAATTTTATAAATAATTATATAAAAACAATATTTTTAAATAAAATCTTGAAAAAAAATATAAATAAATTTATAAAAAATAAATTATATTATATACACAATACAGTACGCAAAAAAATACCATATAAATTTTATAATTTATTATACGTTTTTTTAAAAAAAAACTGTAAACAAATTAACTTTATATCGCTTTAATAATATTAAAATTAACTTAAAACTTAACGGAGATTTATTTTATTATAAAACTTAACTATATAATAATAAAAAAAAATAAAAAATTATACAAAAATATTTATAAAAATATTTAAATAAAAGATTTATTTAACAATTTATTTTACTTATTACATTTAAAATACTTTTAATTAAAAAATTAAATAAAAAAACTATATTATATATAAAATATAAACAATTAAACAATAATATAATTAAAAACCGTTTTTTAATTTTATAAGTACGAAACATTTTAGAAAAAGTAAAAACGTTAAAATCTTTTTTAAAACTAATATAATAACTGCATTTAACCGTAAATAATTAAAAGAAAGAAATAAATAAAAAATAACGTTTATTATAAAATACAAATTATATAAATATAAAATAATATTATTTAAATTTATAAACACTTTAATATATTTTTAATTATATATTAATTAAATTTTATTCGATTTATTAGATATAACATATTTAACTTATTTAAACAATATAATTATGCATTTTAAAATTAAAAAGAAAATACGTAAAATATATTCGAAAAGCTTTATAACATTTTAACAAAATAGGTTTTTAAATAAATATTAATAAAAGCAAATTTTTCGTATAAAAAATTAAATATTTTACCTTAATTATTATTATAAATAATATTAAAATAAATTTTAATAAAGTTAATACGGTTTTTTAATAAAAAAACCTTAAAATCTTAAAAAGGTTAAATTTTTTTTAAGCTTTACCAATTTTTATAAATATTTTATAAAAAAGTATTTTAGAATTACTAACCTTTTAATAAAAATAATAAAGATTAATATATTTTAAAAGTAAAAAAAAAAAAAAAAATATAGGTTACATTTATTGTATTAAAAAAAGTATTTTTAATAAAACCTATTTTAATATATTATAATTTAAATTAAAAAAACTTAATAAAAATAAAGGTTTTTAATTAAATATATGGAAATATATTTATATAAAAAGGTAATAATGGGGAATGGTATTTTATAATTTATTTTTTATTAAAATATTTAATATAAAAATATAATTACGAAATTTGTAATAAAATTTTTTTAATTATTGTAAAAGTTTTGGAAAAATGGTAATTTAAATTAAAAAGTTTAAAAAAATTTGATATACTTTTTAATTATAAAAATTTATAATATTTTATAATTACGAAATAATTAAATATTAAATAAATTAAATAAGTTAAATTTTTTAATTGTTTTAATTTTTATATTATTTATTAACTTAAGTTAAAAACGGGTAAATTAAATATTTTAAGCTATTTTTCCGGTATTATATTTAAATTTATATATAATAAAAACATTAATAATAAATATTGTATAATTTTTACAAAAGATTATGTAAATAAAAAAATCTTAAAGAAACTATTTTAATATAAATTTAACAAAAATTTCTCCTTATATTAATTAAATATAAATATGTTTATAAATACGTTAATAAATAATATATATATATAAGATTTTCTTTAATTTAATAAATAATTTTTACTTTAAAAAACGCAATAAAAAAAACTTAATTAAAAGATTTACGCAACAAATTATAATAAATATAATTTATAAATTATAAAATGGTTTAAAAAAAGATATATTATTAAAGCCGTTTATTTATTTTTAAAAACAAAAATTTTAAAATTTAAATTTTTTTCTAATATTACAATTTAATTTTAATAAAAAACTTAAAAAAAAATAAAAACTTTAAATTTAATATTACGCTTTTATATTTAACCAAGATTATATAAAAACGTTATTTAATATATAAAAAATTATTATCGTTACATTTAATTTAAACCATTTAAAAATATACTTTAAAAACTTTTTTACTTTTTTAAGATTTTTTTTATATTATAAAAAAATATAAACATAAATTACGTAATATTACTATTAAAATGTACCAAATTTAACTTTACATATAAATATATTTTAATAATAAATAATAAATTTATAAAAATAAAACATTTTATTTTAACTACATTATTGAAAATAAAAAAATTTATAAATACTTTTATTTATAAAGTTTAAAACTTACATAATATTTTAACATTTATTATAAATAATTAAAACACTTAATTTATATTAACTTTTTAAATATAATTTAACCGTAAATTAAAAATAAACCTTACCCTTTTTTTAATATTTTATTTTTAAACAAATAATTAATTAAAAATTTTTAATACATTTATAAAAACATACTTATATTATTATATAATATTTCTATAAAATAATTAAAAAAATTGGTTATTATTAACCAAATTTATAATTAATAATTTAATATTAAAAATTATAAAAATATTACTTTTTTTATTAATTATAAACTTTATTTATAATTAAATATTAAACCTATAAGGTTAATACCGTTAAAAATAACTATTTAATAATAATAAAAATATTTTATAACAAATATACTAACTGTATATATAAAATAAATTAATATTTATTTTAAAAAAATTATAACTAAAACATAATAACAATAAATCCGTTATATTAATCTAAAAAAAATTGATTACCTTAAATATAAACCCGGAAATAAAATTTTCTTAAACATTTAAAATATTAAAACCAAATAACCGGTTTAAAAATTAAATAATAAATAACAAAACTTATATAAAATCTTAAAAATTTATAATAATGTTTACTTGTTAAAATTATCCAAAAATATAAAAATATTTTTAATATTTTATATATTACTTTTTACAAAAGTTTTTAATAATTTTTTACCCAAATAAATTAAAATAAATAATCAAAAAAAAAAATAATATAAAAATAACAAAATATTAATATAAAATGATAATACTAGAAATAATTATTTGGAATAATCTTTTAAAAAAATATTAAATATAAAAATCTTTAATTAATTAAAAAATGCTTAGTTTTTTAATTTAATAAATATTATATAAACTTATTTAAAATTATAAAAACTATATAATTAAAAATAAAAATTAATTTAAAAATTTTTATTATAAAAACTTAAAAAAGCTTAAACCTTAATAATTTATTAATTAAAAAAGATTAAAAAAAAGAAAATTAAAGAAATAAAAAAAACTATAATTTAAATATAATAAAAATAACAAAAATTAAAACATTTAAAATAAATATTTTATTTAAAAAAAATATTGTTACGGTTGTAATATACGTTATAATATTATTTAACAATCCGCTTAATAACATTATAACTTAACACTTAAGTTAAGACTTTTATCTTTTTATATATATAAACAAAACTTTATTATAATGATTTAATATTTTAAGTTCCCCAAAACATCATTTTTTAATAATAATACCTTTTAATTTTAACTTTATGATAAAAATAATATTAATAAAAAAAATTAAATTAAATATAAACGTAATTATTTTAAAAAAACTTATATTAAATTTATATATATATAAAACGTTAAATAAAATAAATAATTTTTTATAATATTATTTAATTAAAAAAACAAATTAAATAATTATTTTAAAAATAATTAATATATTAACGTTATTATTTATAATAAAAAAAAATTTATAAATAATTTTTTAAAAAATTATAAAAAAATATAAAAAAAGAATTTTATTTAAAAATATTTTATTAATTTTATAAAATAATATAAACTATTTTAAATAAATAATAATAAATTTACGTTAAAAAAAAGAAAAATAAGTTTTAAATAAAATAAATAATTTAAAGCTATTTATAAAAAAATATAAAAAAATTTATAATAAAATATATTTATTTTTATATTATTATATAAAATTATGTAAAGAATAAACTACAATAATTAAGTAACAAATAAATGTATTTAATTAAAAGGCTTTTATTTTCACGGGATGAAAAACACGATTAATACGGAAGTCTTTATTAAAGGTTTTGTTTATAAGTAAGCTTTTGTTAGTTTTAACTAACATTGACCAGGTTTAACAACAGCTATAAACCATATAACATATATATTATTTAAATTATGTTATATTTACTTATAAATAATAAATCGAAATTTTATTTAAAAATTGCAAAAATTATATAAAAGTATAAAATGATTTTTAAATTTATAAAAACTTTAATTGTTAATTTTGATTTCATATATTAAAAATTTATTAAATATATTATAAAAGGTAAACGTTTATATACATTTTTAAACTTAACCGTTAAATGGTGTCAGGTTTTTTACAATTGTTTTAAAAGTTGTTAAATGGTATATATAAACAAAACTTTTAATAAAAACTTGAGAGCAATATTAGGTTGATTGATTAACCTTATCTAACTGCGTTTTATTTATTTTATGTATATTAGTCGTGTTTTTCATCCCGTAAGGATAAAAGCCCTTTAATTAAATACATTTATCTGTTACTTGATTATTTTAGTTTATTTTTCACAAAACTTTTGTATATATAAAATAAATAAAACGCAATTAAATTAAGTTAATTAATTAATTTAATATTATTTTTAAATTATTTACAATAATTAAATAAATTTTAAATAAATATTAAAAAAAATTTTTATTTAATAAATTATTAAATAAATTTAAAATATATATTTATGTATAAAATTTTATATAATATAAAAATATAAATTATAATAAAATATAAATTATAATAAAATAAAAGTTATAATAATTAAAATAATTTTATAAAAAATATTAATAATATTAATTATACTTTTAAAATAATATATCATATAAATTGATTTTATAACGGTATATTTTAACAGAAATCTAAAAAAAAACATTTTTATAAAATTTTTCTTAATATTAATTTTTTTTTTTGATCCGTATTTAAATAATAAATAAATATAGTTTTAATAAATCAAAAATTATTAAATTAATAAACTTATTATATAAGTTAAAGTAATTTAACGTTATATGGTAAAAAAAGGTTTAAAATATATTAAAAAGATTAAAATATATATTAATAAAAGTTAATAATACCATTTATATTAATATAAATATAAAAAAGTAGTTATTTTTTATATTAATAATTTTTTATTATTCGAGTTTAATTTTAAAAAATTAAAAGTATTAATACATAATATTTAAAAAGGTATTACCGTTATAAACTTAAATAATACCAATTAATATTTAAAAATAAAAATTGTAAAATTTACTTTTATCGGTAATATATGTTTTAATTAAAAATAATATATTAATAAAGATTTTTTTAACGTAATGTTAAAAAAATAAAAACAATTTTAATATCATTTAATTTAAAAGCTTAAAAAAACGTAATTTGTTATAATATAAATAATTATATAAATATAAACGAAATTTTTAAATATATATTTTTAATAAATAAAGTAAGTCATTTTATTTATTTTATAAAATTTAATATTAACTTTATTATATTAATTTAAATATAATTTATAAATAACTTTACAGTAAAATATACGGTAAAAATTAAAAAAGTAATAAAATATTTATATAATATTAAAAAAATATATATAATATTATATATTTAACAAAGATTATTTGTATTATAAATATAATAAAATTAAATTATACGGTATTATAAACGCCCATTATGTTTTAAACTTAATTATCAGGAAATTAATTACCGGTTATGTATTTTTTTATAATTAAAATATTAATATTATAATTATTAAAATTATAAATAATTATTGTTAAAAGTTTAAATAAATTTAAATATGTTACGTTTATTACTGTTATTATAAATATAATATAAATTCGTAATTTTTTAAAAAAATTAAAGTATATATTTAAATAATCGATTTTATTATTATATAATAATGATTAATTAGTTAAAAAGATTAATAGTAAATTATTAAAAATAATATATATAAAAAATTATTATTATATACGGTAAAAAGTAAAGGTTAATTATTTTGTAATATAATATATTAATAAAAAAAACAATTTAACTAATAAATTTATTAAGTTTTTAAATAACGAAAAATATTATAAATTTATAAAATTATTAAGTATAAAAAATTAAAAATAGCTTTATAATATATCCGAAAAAAGGTATAAAAATATTTGCTTTAAAAATATTGTTATATATAAATAAAAAAGTTACGGATATTGGTTTTTATTTTATTTTTATAATAAAGTTTTATATAAATATAAAACCTTGTAAAACCTTAAATATACATATAATAATATATATAAATATTAAGATATATTTGTATTTTTTTAATATTTAAATAAAAAAACTTAATTTTAAACATTTTTTAAATTATTTATAATAAAAAATTTAAATAATAAAAATAAAAAAGCTTAAAAATTTAAAGATTAATTAAGCAATATTATAAACAATTTCGAATATATAACTAAAACTATTATAACTTTAAAAAATAACTTTTTAAATAAAATATAAAACAAACACGTTAATAATTAATATTTTACCAAAATTATTAATAAATTATAAAAATAAAAAAGTAAATATTTGTTAAATAAATTGATTTATTAAATTAATTAATAAAAATGAAACATTATTATTTTTTTTTACAAACACTTAAAATGAATTTAAATGTTTAAATGACACGTGACGAGCAGTCACGTGTTGAGATGTACTAAGGTACATCTTACAATATTTTTACTAAAAAATTTTAATACGTTTTAAATAAAAATAATTTCTTTTATTATAAATAAAAATAAACACAAATGTTTATATATTTTAAATAATATATAATATTAAATACCATTTTAAACTTAAAAAAATAACGTATAATTTAAATAACTTTAATATAAAACAATTTATAATAAAATTAATATAATATTTAATATATTATATTAAATATGAAATTATATAAATAAATGGGTAAAATTTTTAAAAAAAAATTAAACTAATAAATAAATTTATTATATTATTTTATATTATTATAATAAATTTTATAATAGTTGTATAATGATTAAAAAAAGGCATACGTATATAAATAAGTTATATTTTCGGCATAATTTAATAAATAGTTTTTTTTTTTAAACGTTATTAATATATCAGTTTTAATATTATTATTATTTTAATTATTATTTTATTTATTACTTTATTATATATATATACTTGTTAATGTTAATTAATATTATTATTATAATAATTTAAAAAAGTTTATTATAATAATATATTATCGCATAAAGTGGATAGTTGTGGTTGTGGCATAATTACCATAACGGTTATAAAAAGTTATGGCGTTAATTATAACTATTATATAATTAATTAATTATATAAAAGTTGTGTTATACGTAATTATACCTTAAATAATTTAAACTTTTATATATTATTTATAATTATTATATATTATTTATGTTAATATTATAACTTTTAATAATTATAAATTTAATTTACACTTAAGCTTTTAATAAAAGTATATTAATAATAAATATAAATTATTATTTTTGTTTTTTTTATATAATTATTTTTATAGTTATAACTTTTAAAATAATAATAAATATTTATGGTAAAAACTTATTTAAAACTATTTTTTTAATTTTAACGGTTTATTTAAATAATTGTTATAATTATTTTTATTAAATTTTAAATAACGTTATTATTATACCAATTAATAATAAGTTTAATAAATTATTTAATAAAATTTAAAAATATTATATAGTTATTTAATTAAAAATAATAATAAATATATTAATTATAAGTTATTTTAAATAATTTTAAATTAAAATTTCAAGTTTTAATTCGAAAAAATATACCTTTTACAACTATACCACTTTTTAACTAATCATAACCTATATAACTTTTTTAAAAAAAAATTAAAACTTTAATTTAAAATTACCTTAAACACGTTTTTTTTAAAAAATTATTTTATAAAAAGTAATATTAACATTATTTAATTAATAAAATTAATAAAAACAATAATATTAACGCGTTATTATAATAAATAATTATTAATTATACAATCGTATTAATTTTATTATTAAATTTATCAATTAAATCCACATATTTTAAGTTTTTTAAAGTGTTAAAAGTGGTTATAATAATCGTAACTAATTATAACACCAATTACAATAATAGCCATAATACCGGTTATAACAATAACCGCAATACGCAACACGTAACGCGTAATAAAATTATACAAATATAAAAAAAAGTAAAAAAATTTAAACAAACAATAATATTATTACTTTTAAATATAAAATAAATTATTTTATATATGGTTATAAATATTATTATAAATAATTATCGATATAATATTTTAATATATTTTTAAACGTTAAAGTTTATAATATTATAACGTAATATCGTATAAATATATAAAAAAAACGAGAAAATTTAAACTATTATATTAAAATTAAAATATAACACGTTTTATTTTATTTATACATATTATGAATTATAATAATAATAATATAATTATTACCGTAAAACAATTTTAACGTTTAAAGCTATAATATAAAAACGTAATATTATATAAATATATAAAAAGTTTAATTAAATAAATATAATATATTATTAACTTTAAATCATTTAAATTAAAGTTATTTTATACGTTATTATATTATATTAAATCATTATAAATAAAATACCAAATTATTTATTATTAAAATTTCTTTATAATAAACGTTTAAACTTAAATTAACCTTAAACTACGTTTTGTAAAATAATATTCCCGTGACCCATAAATATTAACATATAAACCATACATTTTCAAGGCGCTTGTGGCGCCATGCAAGCGTAGCCCGCGTTTTTACGAAATGTAATTTAAGTTTATTAAAATAAATTATAAGTTAAATATTTAAATATATTTAAAAAATAGTTAAAAATCTTTTTTATTATTTATTATATTTAAATGTATTAATAATAATTTAATATTAATAGCTAATGTTTTTTATAAAATTAAATTATATTTTAAACTTATTAATTTATTAATTATTATAAAATTAAAAAAAATTATTATAAGTATTTTTAATAAGTTTACATTAATAAAATAAAACTTATAAAATGGTTTTTTAAATAATACATATTATATAAAAATAGTTATATTAATAAAATGTTAAAAGGTAAAAAAAATATTATAATTTTAAAATTTTTAAAAATTATTAAAACTTATTAAGTTATAAATTAAATTATTTATTAAATTAAAAAATTTATAGTTATAAAATAAATTAAAAAGATTTTAAAGTTATTAAAAAAGAATTTCTGCAGTTTTCAACCGTTTTAAAAAATAACTTTATATTTTATAAATATATTATTTAATTTATATTAAGTTAATATTTTAAATATAATAAATTAAAAAAATAATTATTTATATTATAATAATTTAATAAATATTTATTTTTAATAATTTATTAATTATAACATTTTTAATACGTTATTATTAAAAAATTTAATTATTAATTATTTAATACTTTTAATAAAAAAAAATATAAAATAATTAAAAAACGTTATTAATTTATTAAATAAAAAATATTTTAAACTAAAATTAAGTTAAAACATTAGTATTTTAAATTAAAATATAAATTTAATAGTAAAAAACGTTAATTAAACAATAATAATAAATTAAATAATTAATTAAATAAATAAAAAAATTATTTTAATAATTTAATAATTATAATTATAATTAACAATATAAAGATTTAATATTAACTTATTTATAAAATATATATTATATTAACTTAATTTAATTATTATTTATTAATTAATAATATTATTTTAAATATTTATAATACATTTTACTTAATTAATAATAAAGTTTTATTAAAATTTAATATATAAATAAAAGTTAAAAATAAAAAAGTAATAAAAACTGGTTTATTAATTTTATTTATTATTAATTAAAATATTAAAGATTTAACATTAATTATTATAATTATTATAAAGGAATTTTACGTTAATATTATATCGAAAATTATTTTTTAAAAAAAATAAAAATATAATATTATAATAAAATTTATACTTTAAAATATAAATTATAAATTAATAATAAAATTATTAAATAATTAATTAAATAATTTAACTTATTATTTTTTAAATATAAATTATTTAAAATTTATTTAATATTTATTTATATATTAATTATATTTTAACTATATAATAATATAATCAATATTATAATTTAATTTATATTAATTATAATAAAAAAGTTATTTATTTTTTTGTAGGTATGACAAGGTATCCGTACGGATTAGGTAATAAAAAGGAATAACGTAACGAATAAAAAAGGAATAAAAAAAAACAAAACACAATACGAAATGAAGTTATCACGATGACTGTTATTATACTGGTTAATATAAAAATTGATAAATTATATGTGTAAATGTTACTTAAAAAAAATTGCCTTTTGTGTGGGGAATAGTCACGTGTTCCCACGTGACTATCCTTACGTAATGACATTTTAACACTTTTTATTAAAAAGAAAAAATATTAAAAATTTATAACATTTTAAATTTAATTATTTAAAATTAAATATTTTAAAAATTTTAATATATAATATTAAAAAAAAATTTTAAAGGAAAATTTATAATTAAATATATAATTTATATTAAAATTTAAATTAAATATATTAATTTTTAAAAAAAATTAAAACGTTTTTTTTTAATTATTTTAAAAAATATTTTAAGATTTATTTAATTTTTTTATAAAATATAATAAAATATTATAAATATTAATTATATTAAATAAATATTTAAAACTTATTATAATTTATATATTTTTTAATAAAATATAAAATAGCATTATATTAAAGATTAATTAAATAAATAATTAAATAAATTGTTAATTTAAATTAAAAATATGTAAATTAAATTATAATAATAATATTTTAATATTTAATATATAAAAATAATTTAATATAATTAATAAATATTTGAAAAAAGATTAAATTTAAAGCTATTACCATTTATAATAAAAGAATTAATAAATGGAATTAAAAAATTAAATTAAAAATTTAAAATTAAATTTAATAAAAAAATTATAACCAAAATATATAAAAATAATAATTTATTTAATAAATTAAAGCTTTAATTAAAAAAAACGGTTATAAATTATTATTAAAAATATTAAAAAATTCATTTTATTAATATTTTAAATAATATAATTTAAAAATATTAAAAACTTTTATAAATAATTTAAAATTATATTAAAGTTACATTTATATTTATAAATATAAATATACAATATATTTATTAAATTAAAACATGATTAATATAAAAAGTAAGTAAAATAAAAAGGTTTAATCAAAAATATATATAAGGTATTTAATTAATTATAAAACTATTAATATATATTATATATAAATTTTTTACCAATAAAAAATTATTTTAATAAAAGATGTTTAATTTAATAAAAAGTTATTTTATAAATTGAAAAAGGAATTATAACTACTTTAAATATTTAAAAAACATTAATATATATTAACAAAATATAAAAAAAATTAAACGTTATTTTATAAAATATATTAAATTAATTAAATTAATAAAATAATAAACTTTTTACTTACAATTATTTAACCAATATAATTTAAAATAAAAGGAATAAATTAATAAAAAAGTTAAATTTAATAAAAGGTTAATTAAAAGAAAAAATTATAAATAATAATTTACATTATATTTAAATAAAATTAAAATTAATTTTTAAACTAAAAAATTTAAATACGGTAAATTAGCAATAAAAGATTATAATATTTAAAAAAATACCTAAATTAAAACAATAGTTTAATAATATAAAAAGTATATTATAAAACGTTAATAATAACGTTTTAAAAAAAAGTATAAATAAATAATTAAAATTTACTATAAATTAATTACTTATAAAAATAACTTTAAATTTACCAATTTATTAAAAGATAAATATACCGATTAAAAGACTTTACAAAAAATATAAAAAGAAAAAATAATTAAAATTTATAAAACATAGTTAATAAATTAAAAATAAAAACTTTTTAAAAAATAATAATATAAAAAGTATAACTTTATTAACTATTACTTTAATTATTATAAAATATAATTAAAATAAAATAACTATATTTAAAAATAAATCGTTTAAAGATTTTTTAAATATATTTTTGCTTAATTAATAAAAAGCCATTTATAAAAAAAACCATAAATATAAAATAATACATGCCGTTATTACAATTACATTATAACCGAAAAATACATTTAAACCATAAAATGTAAATAATTAAAGTTTTATCCATAAATTAATATTAACTAAACTATTATTTAAAAAGTCAAAAGATTTAAAATATTACTTTTTAAGTAAATTATTTAAAAAAGATATTAATAATAAAATATAAACTATAATTATTAAAAACGTTTAAAAAATTGTTAATATAAATAAAACAAAATTAATAATATTATTAATAAAATAAGTATTTAATTATAAATTTAATGCCGATAATTTTTTTAATAATATATAAATTTAAAATAATAGTACAAAAAAATTTATTAAAAGTAAATACTTTTAACAATATATACGTAATTATTTTAACAGTTAAAACGTTTAAAATTATAATAATTATTATAATAAAATTTAACTTAAAAATTATTTAATATAACGTAAAAAACGTTTTTATTTATACGTTATATAAAAATAGTAAATTTATATATATATAATTATTTAATAAATATAAATAATTAAATAAATTTACATAATTAAAACAAATATTATATAAATTAAAAAACATTTTTTTTATAATATAATAAAATAGTAAAAATTTTAATAAATATAAAAATAATAACTTTTATTAAAAAATTATATTTAGTTTATTTTTTAAATCATTTCATAGTAATAATATATTATAAAATATACCAAAAAATAACCAAAAAAATGTTTAACTTTATAAAAAATACTTGAAAAGTAAAAAAGTAAAGATTAATAAATTAATATTTAAGTATTAAAATAATATATAACCGTAAATAAAAAATGTTTACATTTAATTATAAAATATATATTAAAAAATGGTTTAAAAATATAATTTAATTAATTTATTATATAATTTAATAATTTTAATAGGTATAAAAAATTATTTAAATATAATAAAATAACTAATAAAAAAACTATTAAAAATACTAAAAAAAAATTGGTTTAATATTATATATAATTATAATAATTTATTTAAAAATAACTTATATAATGTTATAACTTTTTTACGATTTTATTAATTTAAAACATTAATATTTAAAAATATGTTATTTATTAATAATAACGTAATAAAACGTTTTTTAATACCATTTTTTTATTTAATAAACTAATAATATAAAAATTAATATAACAAATAACTTTATTGATTTTTATTATAAAAACTAAATTAATAATTATAAAAAAAGTTATAAAAAAATTATTACATTTTAATACTTATTTAAAAATATCAAATTAAATATAAATAAATAATAAAAAAAAGTTTATAATAATTAATAAATAATATAATTAATAATTGGAAACAAAACCAAATTAATATAAAATTATAATATATTAATATTTAAAATATATAATTATATCAAAAATATATTAAAGATATATTTAATATAATTTATTTATTTACCAATTAAATATTAACAACCAGTTTAATAAAAAACTTTACAAAATATTTATTTACATATTAATTAAGTTTTATTATAAAGCCATTAAATTAAAAATCACCGATATTACCAATAATAAACCATTTAATGATTTAAATCAATTTATTAAATAAAGAATAAATAACTTTTAATTATAATTATATAATAAAATAAAAATAACCAAATAAAACATAAAATTAAAATAAAAAATTATATTTATAAACCTCATTACGTAACTTTTTTTTAATACCGTTAAAATTATTATTATTTATAAAATTAATTATTAAACCAATTATTTTATTTATGCTTTTATTAAACACTTTTATCTTTTTATTAAACTTTATATTTATACTTATATTAAATTTTTTTTAATAAAATTACTTAAATTAAAATTTACTTAACTTTTATTATTTTTTATAACTTTATTATTAATACTTTTTTTTATTACATTACCGTTTTTACAATTATTAATATTTAAAACTTTATTTATTTTATTATAAAAATTTTTTTTTATATTATACATTTAACATTATTACTTTTTTACTTTTTATAATAATTTTTCCGTTAATACATAAATATTTTTAAATTATTAAATCTTTTATTATTTTTTAAAACGCCAGGTAAAAGTTATTTACCGTTAAAATTTATTTAACTTTTTTTTTAACTTTTTTATTTAAACTTATTTATAATATTAATTTATATTAAAAAAATATATTTAATAAATTTTTATTTAAATATAACTTTATTTATAAATTTAAATAAATATAATTATTTAAATAATAATTAAATAAAAATTAAAAAGTTAATTAATATTATAAATAAAAATAAAATAAAATAATATCTTTTAAAATAATATGCGTTAAATTAATATTAAAAAGTAAAAGTTATAAATTTAATAAAATTATTAATTAAAATAAAAAAATAACATTTTAATAAAAAATTAATAAAATATAATTAATAAAAGTAACATTAATTCGGCAGTAAAAAAGGCTTTATTTAAACAATAACCACATTATTTAATTACAACCGGGGGTCACGCGGGAATTACATAAATATTATATATATTTTTATACAATTTTATTAACATATACATATACCTTTTATACCAACCTTACGTAATCTTTAATTTTCCAAAATATATGCCTTTTTATTAATTAATTTTATATTTAATTTAATTTAATTACATAACTTTTATTTATTTTATTAATTAACTTTTTAACCTTATATAATAAAAACGTTATTTTTAGTTTTTTTACCTTTAAATAATTACATATAACCGAATAATAATAATATTTATAATTAAATTTAAAAACTTTACAATATCATTAAATTAAATTAAATTAAATTAAATTAAATCGATTTAATTAAATTAAATAAAAAGCCATATAAAAAGCCGTAAAAAAAGCTATAAAATAAAATGCGAAATAAAAATATATATTATTAAACGGTATAAAATTTAATTAATATAAAAACGCGTATTTAATCAAAAAACGTTATGTAAAAATTATAATACATATATAAAAAAAATAAATATAAAATATAAAAAGATATTAAAAAAGTTATATAGTAAAAAATATACTTTTAATTTACTTTACTTTAACTATAATTACTATTTAAATAAAACTTTTTTTATTATTAAATTAATATTATTCATTAATAATATAAATAAAAATAATGCCGTAATTATTATATAATAATTATATTTTATATATATTATATAAAAATTAAAAAATATAACTTATTTACAAAAAACAACCTTATTAAATTGCACAATAGCTTTAAGTTTACGTAATGCGCTAGTATTATCACGTGACAATCCCGTGACCATCCCCGTGACTAACAGCCACATAGCCACGTAGCCACGTAACCACATAACCACGTAACTACATAGTTACATAACCACATAACCACATAGCCATACCATACACCAATCGCCAGGTTTACAATTCGATTCCTGGACCTTGCACCTGTTCCTTTTTTAACGCATTACTTCGCAGGCAAAAGTGCAGCGTTTTGCGCCGCATTTTTGCCTGTTACGTAAGCGGGTCGGTTTCTGCGTTTCGGCTTTGCCGAAACGCTCCGCCGATCCGGTATTTTATGGGCGGCTTTCGGCCGTACAAGCCACATCCAAAAGCCTCGTAGCTGTGGCTAGCTTTAGCTGTGGCCTTAGCTGTGGCCGTAGCTTGTCATTCAGTTAAAAATCGACCAAAACTCCACTTTTTTTTAAATGTACCCAATTAACATCGACCGAAACTTTACTTTTTTTAATATATATTTAATTAACATTTACCAAATCGATTAAAGTTTTTTTTATTTCGGTAATTTTTAAATTTTAAATAAAAGATTTTTATTTTTTAATTTAAACGAGTTTTAATAATAAAATTAACATAATAATTTTTTATAAACTTAAAATAATAAATTAATTAAAACAATTAAAACAAGTAAAACGGTATAACGTTTTTTAATATAAATTTTACAAAAATTATTATTAATATAATATTTTTTATTACGTTAAATAAAATTTAATATTAACGGAATGTTAAAGTAAAAGTTATTATAAATAACTGTTATATTAATTATTTAAAAAATAAAAGTTTTAAAAATTAAATTAAAAATTAAATAAAAAATAATAAAAGTATAAAAAACAAAAAAGTTTAACTTTAAATAAAAACCGGTAAAACCCGTATAATAAACGTTAATAACATTAAAAATTCGAATTTATTAAACTTTATTATAATAAAACATAATAATTAAATATATTAACAAATAAAATTGCAAAAAAATAAAATTATAATCGAAATAAAAAATTAAATTTAAAAAATTATATTACGTTAAAAAAAGTTTTAAAAAAAGGTTAAAAAATTAAATTAAATTTTTTTTATTTATATAAACTTTTTTTATTAAATTATTTTAAAATTATTATTATAATAATATAAATAATAATTATAATAAAAAAAATAATTTAATATATTGTTAAAATATTAATGTAAATTTTAAATAATACATATAAATTTATATTTTTTATTACATATTATAATAATGATTATTTAACCCGTTTTTAAAACAAATTATTATTTATATACGTAACTTTCGGCAATATTAACAAGTTTAAAAATATATTAAATAAAATAAATAACTGTAATTATAACATAATTATTACAATAATTATAAAAAACTATAACATTAATTATAATTATTATATAATCAATTAATTATATAAAAATTACGTTATATACAACTATATTTTAAATAATTTAAACTTTTATATACCATTTATAATTACCATATATTATTTGTAATAAAATTATAACTTTTAACATATACGTAATAATAACACTTTAGTTTTTACAATTAATATTTTTTCCGTTTATAATAAATTATTAATTTATACCATTATATAACCCTTTTAAATTTTTATTATTATACCATGATTTAAACTTTTTATTTATTACATTTTTATTTTTTATAATATTTATACATTGTATAATATTTTAAATAAAAAATTTAACGCAAATATAAATTTTTATATTAAAAAACAATCCGATTATCATAAAAGATATAAATAAATTATAAAATTTAATAAAATTTAATTCCGAATATATTATAACTTTTATTAACAGTTTTAATTATATAATAATAAAATAAAAAACAAATAATTTTAAAATAATTATTAATAAATAAAAGGTAATTTAAAAACTTTTTTATATTAATAAAATTTAAAATTATAAACAAAAATATAACAAAGATATTTATATATATAAAATATAAACAAATATTAAAAACAATTTTAAAAATTTATAATAATAAATTTTGTAAATATACCGAAATAATTATAATTAATATTATAAAACGCGTTAATGTAATAAAACATTTATATAAAATAACATAATATTAATTACGTAAAAATATTTATTAACTTTATATTATTACGTAAATTATTAATGTAAAGTTTTAATAAATTAAAAGTAATAAAATATAAATAATTAAACGCATTAATATAAAAAGTATTAATATATAATATTAAAAAAAATTAGTTTATTTTAACATATAAATATTTACACGTACATATATTACATTATAATTATAATTAAAAGTTTTTAACTTATAAACGTTAATATATATAATAATATACGCGGGATAACATCCGATTTTATTTTTAACTTTTATTAAACTATTACTTTTTTAATTATAATATACGTTATTTATTTTATAAATATTATTATTTCCTTTTTTATTTTTAACAATTTATTATTAATATTTTATATTTTATTATTTATTTAATTATAACAACTTATTATATAATTCTTTTTTTAATAAACATTTAAACTTTATTTAACCTTTTTTTTCCATTTTAATAAAACAATTAAAACAACTTTTAAATATTAATTATTTTCCTTTTTTTGTTAACCTTATGAAAAACAACCCCGCTTTTTTAAACTTTTTTAAATAACACTTTTTTTAATGTTTTAACAATTATAAATTAATAAAAATATAATTTAAAATATAACTTTAAATATAATGATAATTTAATATAAAAAATTAATTTAATTTATTAATTTTAAAATATATATTTAAACCTTTTAAACTGTTATTAAATAATTTATATATAATACCGACAATTTTTCCAAATATTTAACTAAATAAAGAAAATTAATTAATAAAAAGTTACGGTTTTTTTTAAATAATTTCACGATTTATACTAGTAAATAATTTATTAAAATAAACTTTTGTATTTATTGTTAATTAATAAAATTAAATTTATTATAAGGTTTTTTTAATATAAATTTTTAATAAAATATACTTTTTAATTATTATAAATCATTTTAAAAATTTTTAAAATTATAAAAATAATTATATAAATAAAATATATAATATTTCTAAAAATAAATTCCAATTTCTTTTAATATTATATTATATAATAAAAAGTTAATAAATTTAATTGTATATTATATTTTTTACTATTTTTTCTTATAATATGTTTTAACATTAATATTTTACAAATATATATTTAACAATAAAATAATACTTTAATATAAAAAATTAAAATATAATATTATTAAAATTAAATAACAATTATTTTTTATAATATTAAAATTAAAAAGAAAATTAAAGATAAATCAAATTTTAAAATATTAAAAACTATATTTAATAAATTATTATTATATTAATACGTCTTTGAATAAAACCTTTAAAAAAATAACAATTTATTACAACTATTTATAAAACATACCGTAATATTTTACAATTATAATATATTTTATTTATTCCGTTATACCAATTTAAAAATTTGGTAAATAAATTTTAAACATTAATTAATATTTTTAAAAACTTTAAAAAACCGCATTAATATATAATTAATACCAATAACAAAAATAATAACAATAATAAATATAATATTAATTTATATTATATTAATTATAAAAATTATTACAATAATAAAAAAAAAAAATTTTTATTAAAAATTGGTTAAACATTAAAAACGTTATTATTAAATATATAAAAAAGAAAAGTATTAATCTATTAAATATTTAAAAAAAAACGCAAAAACGTTAAAACATAATAAAAAATTAAAAAAAACTTAAATGAAAAAAAACTACGTAATATTTGTAATTAACTATAAAAATATTAAAAAACTTAATTTAAAAAAATTTAAAAAATTTATTAAAAAACAAAAAAAGTTTAATACATAATATATAATTATAACCTACTTTTTTAACCAATTATTTTAATATTAATTTAATTTATAATTATTAGTTCACAAAAAATATAATAATAAATTTAACGCTAATACCATTTTTATTTTTAATTAATACGTAAAAAATATATTTTAAAATATTATATTAAACATAAAAATAATATACATATTAATAATAAACAAAAAACAATATTAAACCTTGATTAATAAAAACCTGAAATATTACAACGATTTAAAGATTAACCGCACCGGTAAAATAAATATACGTTTTAAAAATAATTCATTTATTAAATTATTAAAAACTATAACTATTAACACCCCATTTAACAAAATAAACTTTTATATAATACAAATTAATATTTTTTTTTATTAAAAATATAAACCGTTTAAAAATATATCTTAACAATATTATTAACTAATTAATTAACAAAAATAATATAATAATTAAAATTATGTAAAAATAAAAACATTTATAATTTTAATTTAATAACGTTATTTGTTTTATAAAAATAAAATCACACTATTTATATACGCGTTTTTATTACTTATTTATAAACGAATTTTATAATTTTCTTAAGAAAATAAAATAGAAAATAAATACCAAAAACCTTAAAAAAATTAATAAATTTTATTATTATTATTAAATTAAAAATAAAATATTATAACGTTTTAAATTTAACTTAAAAAAGTTTAATATAAACTTTAATTATAAAATAATTATAAACATTATATATTTAAATAAAGAGTTAATTTTTTACGTAATTAACGTAATAATAAAATTTTAAATAATTTAATTTATATATAATATTTTTGCAAAAAAAATTTAAAAAATATTAAAATAATATTAAATTAATATTTATTTTAATATATTTAATATTATTAATAATAATATAAATATTAATTTTAATAATGTCAAGTTTTGCAATAAAATTTATTTTATAAATACTATTTATAATTAAATATTAATTAAAATATATTCATTTATTAACAAAATTAAATAATATTATAATTTAATTTAAAAAATATATAAAATTATTTTTAAAAAAATATAAAAATCAAAACAAACTTATTTATAAATAATAATTAAACTTATAAACGATTTAATAAATCTTAATAATTTTATATTTATATTATTAATATTTAACACTTATTTTAAAATTAATATAAATTTACTTTTTATATTATTATAATTATAAGAAAAATCATAAGTTAACGGTCCACATAAATTAAAAGTTTACGTTTTAAAATTTATTAAATTAAATCTTTTAATTTTTAATTATAACGTATTTAAATTAATTATAATTATATTAATTTTTATTATAAAAGGTTTTTAATTTAATTTAGTAAGTTTACGCGTTATATTTTATATTATTGTAAATTTTATAACGTTGTTAATTTTATTATTGTTTTATTAAAAGATTATTTTTAAAGATTGTAATATTACCTTTAACGTTATTACTTTTTTTTTAAAGCTATAAAATTTTTCGTTTTTATTAAATAAAAGGTTTTTTTTTATAATGATTTATTTTTTATTTATTAACGTTTAGAAAATATGTAAATTATTTTTTAAAAATTTAAGATTTTTTTTTAATAAAATAATTTGATATAATAAGTAATATATAGTTTTATTTAATTTATTAATAATTTTTAAAATTTTAATTAAAAAGTTAATTTAATAGGTAAAAATTTTATTATTTATTAAAAAGAAATTTCAAAACGGTGTTATTAATATTTTTTGGTATTTTAAATATTTAAAATAAGTTAAATAAATAAAAGTTTAAAAACAAAAAACGAAATATATTAATAATATTAAGTTTTAAAATAATTTTATTAACATTTAATAGAATTAATTTAGTAATTTTAAAGTTAGCGTATATATTTTCTTTTGTAAAAAAATCTTAAACGTTTATTAAAATATTAGGAATTTTTTTTTATAATATAAGTAAGATTATAACGTATTAAACCTTTAATAATAAATTTATATATACGTTTTAAAATTAAAAAAACGTTTATATTTAAAGGTTAAAGTTTATATAATAAATGGATAAATATATAAAGATATATAATATTATTATTGCGGTAATATTTATAAAATTTTATTAAAATATAGTTTTTATAACCGTTTAATATTAAAAAGCGTTTAATATTTTTTATATATTTTTTTATATAATAATTAAAATATATTAACTATTTTAAAATAGTTTTATTTATAAATTAATTTATTTTTTAATAATTTAATAATTTAATCGAATAAAAATTTATTATTGTAATATTATAAAATTAAATATATTTTATTTATAATAATAATAAATGATAATATTATTTAATTTTTACTATTAATTAATGAAATTGTTATAAATTATTTTTTTATTGCTAAATATTATTTAATAAAATTTATAATATTTTTTAAAATTAATTATAATTATTTTTATAATAATAATCTTTATTATAAATTTGGTTTTATTAAAATTATATATATTTTTAAATATAATACTTTTTTTTTAATTATATTATTAATAAATTTAAATTACGCGTAATATATATTAAATTTTTTTAAAAAACCTTTTAATAATTAATATAATAAGTTAAATATATTTTAAATTTAAATTAACGTTTTACAAAATTTAAAGTTTAGTTTTTTTTAATATATTTTCTGTTACATTTTTATAATAATAAATTAGCTATTTTTTAAAGTAAAAAAGTTTAAAAAAAACGTTTAAAAATTTAATTTAATAATATATTAAATAATAATTTTTTTAATTTAATTAATTTTTATTATAATTTTATTATATTAACGCGTTAATTTTAGCTATTAAATTTACCGCGTAACGTTTTAAATAAAATATTGTAAAAACGTGCAATACTTTAAATATTAAGATTTTTATTTCGTTTAATAACGTTAAAAGTTAAAATTATTTTAATTTCTTTTACTGATTAAAATATTATAAATTAATTAAATAATTAATTATTAAAATTAAAAAGTAATACTTTTTATAATTATGGACCTTTAACTTATGTGGACTGTTAATTTATAATTTACGTTATATTAAAAACGTTATTTATATTATTATTAATTAATAATAATATATTAATTTATTATAAAAAAAATAAATAAATAAAACTACATAAAATTATTACAATTATAAATTAAAACGTAATAATTATTTTAAATATATTAAAAAATATTTTTACCTTTTATAACACGTACGTTAAACCGTATATATAATTAAAAATAAATTTTAAAATTAAACTACCACTATTAATACTGCAATTTAATTTAATCAATTATGAAATCATTTTTAATAAAAATTTAAACATATTTTCCATAAATGTAACGTATATTAATATAGAAAAAAATTATATTTTTATTTTAAAACTATAATCGAATAAAAAAATAATTATACCAAAAAAATCGTATAAAACTTTTATTATAAAAAAACTAAATATTTTATTTATTAATAATATTTTATAACTTAAAATATATAATAAAATAATTTATTAAAACGTAATTAGTTTTAAATCTTATATAATTTAAAAAATTAAAAACAAAAATATATTAATATTATATAAAGTTTTTAATAAAAATTCCATTATAATATATACCTTTATAGTTTAACGCGTTAATTAACGTTTAAAATTCATATTAACATTTATATTATAACAATAAAATATACAAATAATAATTTAAAATATTACCATAATACATATACAATTTAAAACCTTTATATAAAAATAATATGTATACATTTATTTTAAAAATTAAAAATTAAATATCTTAAAAAAACGCTATTATAAATATTTAAACTTTTATATAAACTGGTAAAATTAAACATATATTAATTTAAAACTTATTTTAAATACCACCAAAAAATATTAAACATAACTTTATTAACTTTTAACCTATATTTATTAATTATAAATCCCAATCAACCGTTTAAAATTACAGGTTTTAAAATAAATAATATATTAAACGTTAATTAACATTGTAAAATTTTTAACCAAAAAAAACAAAGCTTTTATAAAAGCAAGTATTAAAGTAAAACTGTAACAAATATTAAAGGTAAAAATAATCAAAAACTTTAATAAATTACGAATTATAATTTACGAAAAAATAATCGCTAGTATTTACAAAAAACAAATTAAAAAATTAAAAACATTAAATCCGAAAACATTTAATATAATAAAACGTTTTATAAAACAATAAATAAAAGGCGTTTATATTATATTTATTTATTAACTTAAAATAATTTTCAATTATTCCACAATAATATAACATGTAAAATTTAATTTAAAAAAGACAAAAGTATTAAACACGTAAATTAAATGGTCATTAAAATATAAAAAGTAAAATTTTAACTTTATTAAATTAAACTTATAAAATTTACGTTTGTACGTTTTTATAAACAAATTATTTATTAATAATTAAAATATAAATTTTTAAATTAATTATATTATTATATTTAATAATAAAAAACCTATAAACCATAATAATAAAATAATTATTATAAATAATATTATCCATTAATTATTTATTAAAAATAAATAAATAATTTATAACGTATTTATAAATAAAATTTATAATATAATATGTTTTATAAGTTAACCACTTAAATTAATTAATTATTTAAAATATTTTATATTATTACTTATTTACTTTAAATATTAATTATTTAATTAATTTAAAATATTTTGTTTTATAAAAGAATTTAAGATAAATTTAACGTTAAACGCTTTTAATAATTATAATAAGTTAAATATTAAAAAAGCTGTAAATATATACGAAATTTCATATAAAACGTTACGTAATAAATTTAAAAACGCTTAATAATGCGTTAATATAATAAAAAAACATTATAAATTAATTAACATAAAAACGTAAATAATAGTTTAATATATAATTAAACTAAATGTTTTAGCATTTTTTCTTTAGTTATTTTATGTTAAAAAAGTGACTAATATATTATTTTTTAAACGCGGTAAAATATGCGTTAAAATTAATTAAGCTTTAAATTTAATATAATATTAACCAATTTTATAAATGCGTATAAATTGTTAAATAAATTATTAAAAGGTTTTATGTAAATAATTTAATGTTTTTTATATGTAGTTTTAATTTGTGAAAAATATAATTGTAAAATATAATATTACAATTAAAAATATATTTAATTTTAATAAAACGGGATTTATAATAAGGATTATTATTATTAAAATGGTGGTTAAAAATCTTGAAAAAAAACTTAAACTTTATTAAATAAAGTTTAATGATAAAAAATAAATTATAATATTTATAACAATTAAGTTTTAAAGTTAAATAATATTTTTATTTATGATAATTGTAGGTAAAATATATTTAATATTATGGTATTATTATAGTATATTTTTTAATAATTATATAATTAAATTTTATAATAATAATTAAATAATAAATAAAATTAATTTAAAATGGATTATATATTTTAATAAATATATAAAAACGTATGTTATAAATATTAAATGTTTTTTAATTAATAATAATTATAAAAGTCATTTATTAATTATATTTTAAAATTATTACCGAAATAATAATATTATAATTTTATATATGTTTATATATTTATTTTATAAGTTTTAAGTTTTTAATATATCCGTTTTATTACTTTTAAAATATATATATATAATTTAATAATTAAAAATTTAATATCTTGTAATATTACATATATAAGTAAAAAAAAGGTTTTCCCGACTTTTTATTAAATATTTTAAGCTATATTTATTGAAAATAATATTAAATTAAGGTTTAAAACTATTGGATTAATATTATTAAACGTTAATAAAGTGGTTTTAACGTTAAATGTTATTAACATAACTTATATACCGTTATTAAATTTAAATATAAAAAGATTATTAAACTTATTTTAAATATTATAAACGTTTTAAAATATTAATAAAGTTATTTATTAAACTATTTATGTTAAAAATTAAATTATTAATTATTATTTTAACTTATTAATATAAATTATTATATAAAATAACATTATTAAAAAAGGAAATAATTAATTTATAAAAGGTAAATTATATTTTTTCTAAGCGTTAACGCGTTAAAAATAAATAATTATAATATAAAAGACTTTTTATTTAAATTAAAAAAAGGTTATATGCATTAAAGAAAAGGTATAAACTTTAACGTTCTCGAAAAAACTACCAAAAAAGATCTTTTAAAACGGTAATGTTAAAGTTAATAATGTTATAAAATTTATAATATTATTAATTATAATGTAAAAACGTATAAAGTAATAATAATATCACTTAATAATAATAATTAATTAAATTTTTAATTAATATTAATTATTTTTATTAAATTATTTATAATTAAATTAAAGAAGTATTTAAATTTTAAATAATTAATTAATTTAAACGGTTGATTTATAAAACACATTAATATAAAGGTTTAACGTAAATTACATTATTTATAACATAATTAATATAATTTTTAACTAAATAAATTTTCTTAAAATCTTTTTCGTTTTATATACCGATTTTTTTTATTATATTAATACTTTATTTAAGTAAATAATATTAATAAAAAAAATTAATAATTAATTTTATAATTTTATAATAATTATATAAAAATTAAAAAGTTAATAATATTCATTAAATTTATAATAAATATAACCCAATTAATACAATAATAAAAACTTTACCAAATAAAATTATACAAACATTAATAAAAAATAAGCAAATTGATTTAAAACTAAAAAAAAAAAACCAAAAAAGTTATAAAATAATAAAATAAATTAATTAACGAAAGGTTTCGGAATTAATTAATTGCGAAAAGAAAATAAAGTAAATAATAATTGTATAATAATTAAAAAGAATTGTTTTTTTTTATAATAAAAAAAAGTGTATATATATAAATAAACTATATTTTTAATATAACCTAATAAATAGTTTTTTTTAAAACATTATTAATATATTAATTTTAACATTATTATTATTTTAATTATTATTTCATTTATTGCTTTATTATACGTACGTATTTATTAACATTTTATAATAATTTTATTAAAAATATTTATATAAAATATAATTTAATAATAAGTTATTTTTAAAAACTTTAATATAATATTAATAATAATATATAAATTTAATAAAAAATATGTATTAATTTTAAATTATATAAAGTATATAATTATATAATAAATAAAAATATTATATACGTTTTTTTTACTAATGAATTAAGGTTTATTAATAAAAATTGTATTAAATAAAAATTTAAAATTTATATTTAAAATATAATAAACGTTATAAAAAATTATAAAATAACTTTAACAATTTTTATAAATATTACTTATAAATAAATAGTTAAAATAAATAATAAAATTAAAATATAAAAATAATTATAACATTTTATATAATTATTAAATTAAATATTTTATAAATAAAAATAATATTAATATTATAATATAATTTTAATAATTTAAAAATGATAATATTTAAACGTTTTTTAAATAAAATAATTTTTAAATTTAAAATTTAATTATTTTGATTTATATTAAAATTTTTAAAAACGTTGTTAAATTTTAATATATAGTAAAATTTATATTAATAAAAAATAAAAATAATTATTAATTATGTTATTATAAATGTAAAAATTAAACATAATTAAAAATAAAACTTAAAATTATTTAACATTAATAAATAAATTTATTTATAATTATATAAAAGTTATTATGTTTTTGATAAAATATCATTACGTAAAAATAGTCACGTTGTAACACGTGATTATTTTTTACACAAAAGGCAATTTTTTTTAAATAACATTTATATATATAATTTGTAATTTTTATAATATTAACATTAATTAATATAATAATAGTTATTGTAATAGTTTTATTTCGTATTATTTTTTTTTTCTTATTGTCACGTTATTTTTTATTTATTTAATCCGTACGGATACTTTATTATATTTATATTAATTAATGGTTGGTTAAAGAAATAAGATTATAAATTAATAAAGGTAAAAAACGCGAGACGTTTTTTAACAAAAAAAATAATGGCTTGGTTATTATATTACTTTAAAATTTCGGGGATTTTAAATAAATTAAAGGATTTACGTTTTATTACGCATTTTACAGCACTTTTGTTATATTTACAACTATTTAATATAGCTTTAATATGGGATAAATATATTAACAATGATATTTTAAACATTGATTTAATTATTAACTTTAACGACTTTAAATTAAATAAAGTAACGGCGGAGTAAATTAATATATATTATACGAAAAGTTTTACGTATTATTTCAAGTACCATAACGATAAATGTAATAAAAATATATGGGATAATTTTAAAGAGCGTTTTATAAAATGGCAAGTAAAATACTTTTAAAAGGTATATTTTTTATTTTAAAGATTAATAATAAATTATTTTTTATATCACGGAGTATATTTTAACGAAAGAATTACTTTAAAAAAACTGGAAATAATAACTAACGTTAAAAAATTTACAAAATTTTTATTTAACAAAAGTATATTTTTATTAAAATGTTATTTCGATAACTTTATTTTAATAATTAATTTATATTATATTAATAATTTTAATAAAATTATTGCGGTAACGATATAATTTAAATGGTAAGTATTTACTTGTTTAAAAATAATATTTAAATTACTTTAAATATTAATAATATTAAAAATAATATAATTAATTACGATATTACCGGAGTTAATTTTACAGTTAATAATATTAAAGTTGATTTTATAAAACGTATAACCGATTTTATAAATAGTCCCGTTAAAGTTTAATAAACTTAATATATAACCGATAAAATTACAAAACATTATTAATTATGTTAAAGTGTATAATAATAACGAATATAAGTACAAGGATAAAAGGTATGATTTAAAAAATGGTATACCGAATAAAAAAATTAAAATTGTTAAATATTTTTATTATAAAATTGGAATTGGTTAATTATATTAAATTTATTATAATATACGATTATTTTTAATTAACCCGAGCCGACAATTTTTACGATTTAATTAAAATAACTTTGTTTCCAATTAAACGACTTTTATTTCGACCGTTTTAATTAATTAATTTTAGCTAACTTTAATTAATTTTAATTAATGTGACAAAAAATTTTATTATAAACTTGTTTAAACTTGTTATTATTACGATAGATTAAAATTTATTAATAATTACGTTATAGTATAAAAAAAATGGATTAAAGGTAAAAAAAAAAAAAAATTTGTTAATATTAAATTAATTAAATTTAATTAAATTGTATGTAATTATGTTATATAAAAAAAAAAGGAAAAGAAAAAAGTTACTAGTAATAAAATATTATTACGTAAGGATAGTTACGTGGTAATATGTGATTATTTTTTATATAAAAAGCAATTTTTTTTAAGTAATATTTATATATATAATTCGTAATTTTTATAATATTCACATTAATTAATATAACAATAATTATTGTAATAACTTTATTTTATATTATTTTTTTTTTCCTTTTTTATCGTCACGTTATTCTTTTTTATTATTTAATCCGTACGGACATTTTATTATATTTATAGTTTTAAATAAATTAAAAAAGAAATTAATAAAAAATAAAACCATACACCGTTTAAAAAAGAGTTAATAATTAAATGTATAAATTAAATTTTTTAAAATATTAAAAAATTTATTAAATAATATTAACAATTTATTTAATATTAATTTTAAAAAATATAAATTTTTTTAAAAAAATAAAACTTAAATTAAAAAAAATATTTGTAAAAAGAAATATTAAAAACTTTATATTATTTAAAATAAAATTTTTCTTAAAATAATAAATAAATAAATTAAATAAAAACCCGGTTTTAAACTATTTTATTAAATAAAAACATTAAAATTATAAAATTAATTAATAATATTTACAAAAACTTTTAATATAAAACGTTATAAAATTAATAAAAGTTTATAATAAAAAATATTTATAAATAAATATATAAAATGTAAAAAAAAATTAAAAGTATTTAAAGTTATAAAATAAATTAAAAATTAATATATATAATATTTATAATAAATATAAAAATATATTTATTTGTAAAAGAAAATGCGTTTTATAAATAATATTTAATAAAATATATTTTAACATTATTTTAATAATTTAATTAATTATATATTTTGTAAATAAATATATCAATTTTTTTAAAATTGTTTTTTATAATTTAATAATATTTTTTGCAAATTTTTTTTTTACAATATAATAATATATTATATTGTATAAATTAAATAAAACTTTATCTTTTTTAAATTTTAAAACTTTATTTAAATTATTATAAAAAATTATATTAATAAATAAAAGTTTACTTTAAAAAAGATTTTAAAAAAAAATTAAAATTATAAAAAATTATTATATTTTATAAAAACATAATAATAAATAATTAAAAACGCGGATATAAATAAATAAATTTATTATATAATTTAAGTTATTTAATAATAAAATAATTAATAAAAATATTATTTTAATAAAATATTAAATACAAATATTATTAATATATAAATTATAAAAATATATAATTTAAATTATTTTAAATGACTTTAAACCAAAAAATTCGAATTGGTTTAAAAAGTTGTACTTTTTTAATTACACCATTTTTTAACCAATCACAACTTTTTAAAACAATATTAAATCTTTGGTTTAAAGTTTTTTTAAAACCCGCTTTTTTAAAAATTAAATTTATGGCATAAAAAATCATTAAAATAATTAAAACCATAACATTAACGCATTTTTACAATAAATATAATTAATTATACAATCATTATTAATTTTATTATTAAGTTTATCAATTAAATATTATTTTAATAAACTTAAACCATAAATTTAATATCGTTTATAAAGTTGTACTTTTTTTAACCACACCATTTTTCAATTAATTAAAACTTAAAACAACTTTTTAAAACAATATTAAATTTATGGTTTAAAGTAAGTTTAAAACCTTATATATTAAAATCATACGTTTAATGTTTTAAAATAATAATATTAACAATATTATTAAAATAATATTATTAATGCGTTTTTATAATAAATAATAATTAATTATATAATAATTATTAACTTTTTTATTAAGTTTATTAATTAAATTTACGCGTTTTAAACTTTTTAAAATGTTAAAAATAATTAATATTAATTGTAATATTAGTTATAATATCGGTTATAACGTTAATTGTAATAATAACCGTAATAATAATTGTAATATATGTTAAAACTTAATATATAAAATTATATAAATATATAAAAAAACTTAAAAAATTTAAGTAATAATTTTAAATTATTATAAACGGGATTTTATATATAATTATAAAATATTAAGTTATTATATTTAAATATTTTATATAAAGTTTAATATTAAATAATTATTTTTCCGAAAAAAATATTACGTTTAAACTTTTTTAATTAATAAAGTAATTAATAAAGTAATTAATAAATAAATGATAAAGTAATTACGTAAAAAATACGCGGTAATTACGCGCGCGTATAAAACGCGAACGCGTTTTTGGAAAAATATCACGTGCGCGTTTACGCGCACGTAAAAACGGCCCGTAAGTTTATAAACGGCCGTTTTAATAAAATTTTATATGTTTTAAAACGTTAAAACCTGGTATATAAAAATGTAATGTTATATAAATATGTAAAAAAGTTAAAAAAATAAATTAAATATATTATTAATTTTAAATCATTAAAATTAAAATTATTTTATATATTATTAATTTTAAATCATTAAAATTAAAATTATTTTATATATTATTATAATATATTAAATTATTATAAATATAATGTTTAATTTTTTTTTATTAATAAAATTATTAAAAACTTTTATAATATTATATAACTTTAAATTTATTTTAATAATTTAAACTAAAATTTAAAAAACGGGTTTCGTTTATTAACTTACGTTATAAACGCCACATAAACGCATGGTCCGTGTGTTTATATTTGTAAATTATAAGTTAAATATTTTTTAAATTTAAATTTAAATTAATTTAAACGTTAAAGTTATAAAAATAACACAACTTTTTTAAAAATACCATATTTACAATAATTTAATATTTAACAATAACGTATAAAATAGTTTTTATTTTTATAATTTAAAGTTAATATTTTACTTTTTTTACTTTTTCATTTTTTTTATATACCCGTATTTATTTTAATCAATTTAAACCATAAATTTAAAATCGTTTATAAAGTTATATTTTTTTTAACCATATAATTTTTTAACCAATTATAACTTTAACATAACTTTAAAAACAATTTTAAATTTATGGTTTAAAATAATTTAAGCGATTTTTATTATAACAATCATTTAATATTAAAAATAACAATAATATTAATACGTTTAAAATAAATTTTAATTAATTTAAAACATTTATTAACTTTATTATTAATAAATATACGCGTTTTAAACGTTTAAATACACACGTTTTAAATGTTTTAAACGTTTTAAGTTAATAATTAACCGTAATATACCGGTTATAACATTAATCGTAACGTTTTTAAAAATATATTATTAATTTAAACGTTAAAGTTTATAATATTATAACGTAATGCCGTATAAACATGTAAAATAACGGGAAGGTTTAAAAATTTATTATATTAACTTTAAATTAAAAAAAAAATTTTATATGTAGTTATAAATGTATATGTAAGTGTAAGTATTGTTTTAATATATTATTATGTATTTTTAAACGTTAAAACTTGCAATATTATAACGTAATGCCGTATAAATATGTAAAAAAAATAAAAAGGTAAAAAAAACAATATATTAACTTTAAACCATAAAAATAAAAGTTATTTCGTATGTTATTGTTAAATATTAAATCATTATAAATATAAAGTTTAATTTTTAAAAAAAACTTGTTTTAACGTGGTTAAAAACGCCCGAGTTGTTTTAAATTAAAATTTGTTAAAACTTACATTTTTTATTACTTTTTTAAGCTTTAAACCTATGAATACAATGACATGGGCCAAGCGTTACGTGGCGTTTATGGCGTAATTTATTAATTTAACGAATTTTAATTTAAATATATTAAAATAAACCCGTATAACATTGCGTTATAATATTACAAGCTTTAACGTTTAACGTAAAAATAATATCGCAACCGGTAATACGCCGTAATTAATATTAATAACATTTATAATAACATTTATAACAACATTTATAATAACGTTTATAATAATGCTTAAAATACTTTAAAAGTTAATAATTTAATTGTTTTAATATTTTCGTTTTTTTTTATATCCGTACGACTTTGTTACGTGTTACAATTACCGCGTTGCGATTAATGTTACGACCGGTATTACAGTTAATATTAACCATTTTTATTAACATTATAACAACTTTTATAACATTTGTAACCACGTATAAAATGTTTTAAAGGTTATTATTTAATTACTTAAACCTTCCCGGTTTTTTTTATACCCGTACGATTTTATTACGTGTTGCGGTTACCGCGTTATAACGCGTGTTACGACCGGTATTACGACCGGTGTAACAGTGAATATTAACTATTTTTAACACTTTTAAAAGGTTTAAAACGCGTAAATTTAATCGATAAATTTAATAAAAAAGTTAATAATTATTATATAATTAATTATTATTTATTTTAAACGCGTTAATAATTAATGTTATTTTAATAAATGTTTATTTAAAAGTAAAAACGATTAAATTAATTTAAATTAATAATGTAAAATTTTTTTATAAAAGTAAATTAAAAGTATAATTGGTTAAAAAGTAATATGGTTAAAAAAATATAATAAAACAAATTTAAATTTTACATTATTAATTTAAACTATTAAAATAACTTTAAACCAAAAATTTTTAAATATTTTATTTATGATTTATAAATATAAACATATAAACCACGCGTTATGTGGCGTAAACGGGCGTAACCCGATTCGAAAATTTCAAATTTAAAATCATTTAAAATAAATTAAATACGCGTTTTAAATCAAAGTTAACTATAATATTAACCGTAACACCGGTCGGAACGCATCGGTTATAACACGTTTAATAACACGCGTTAAAATATGGTATTTAAAATTGTACAAATATATAAAAAAAAAGCTTAAATAATAATATTATTAAATTAATTATAATAAAAAGCATTTTATATTTATACGTGGTGTTAATTGTATTATTAATTGATTTATTAATTATGTTAATTTTTTACCATTTTTATGTTAAATGTTTTTTTAACGTTAAAATTTAATGTATAATAACGTAACGTTATATAAATATAAAAAAAAGTTAAAAAAATAAAAAAGATTAACATTAAAATTAAATTATTATAATAAAAGTTATTTTATACGTTATTATAATTTATTAAATCTTTAAAAATATTATTTTTTATTTTTTATTAATAATTTTATATTAAATGTTTTTTATAAGTTTAAAACGACTTTAAACTTAAATTCGTAAAACGTTTTATCCGTGATTTATAAATACAATTACACGGGCCATGCGTTACGTGGCGTAAACGGGCATAACCCGTTTCCACGAAATTAAAGTTTAAAATCATTTAAAATAAAATTTAAATAAAATTATTTAATATTTAATAAATATTACATTTAATTAATAAATTTTTAAAATAAAATTATATTTTAATATTAAAATTATTTTATAAATAATAATAATTTATTATAAATAAAATAATTATAAATTTATTTAATTTAAATCGGTTAATTTATATAATATATTAAATTTTTAATTAAATTATTATTAAATATTAATAAAAATATAAAATATAAATAAAAAAATAAAAAAATTAAATAATAAAAAAATATAAAAAATAAAATTATTTTAAATATTATATAAATCGAAATATTTTTTAATTTTAATTAAATAATGTTTAATTATATATATTTACGTATTAAAAATAATTTTTTTAATTAAATAAATTTTTTTATTTTAAATAAAATATATTTATAATTATAAATATAAATAAGTTTAAATAAACAGTAAAAAACGGGTTAAGTAAATAATATATAAAATTGTTATATATTTTTAAATATTTAACCTTTTATATAAATTTATTATTATATATTTATATTTTATGGTAAATTTTAATTATTTATATTTTTTTAAAATATGTGTTTTTTTATTGGTTAAATTATATATTATTTATTTAATAATATTTTTATTTTTATTTTTATATTATATTTTTATTTTATGTTATATTATATTTTTATTTTATGTTATATTAATAACAATATAAAATTTATATATTTTTTTATATTATTTTTATTTAATTATATATATTGGTTAAAAATTATATAATTACATATAATTATTTTAAAATAAAAAACTTAAAAACGAGGTTTTTTTAAATAATTTTTAATACATATATATGTATATATATATATATATATATATAATTAGTTAATTAATTAATTAATTAAAAATCTGTGTTATATAATGTTATTTAATTAAATATAAAGTTAATTAATAAAAAAACCCGTATGTTAAAAATTAAATATTTTATTAAATTTAATAGGGTTAATATAAAAAATATAAACGGGGATAAGTAAATTTATATGGAAATATATGTAATATTTATGCAATATTTATTAACTTTATCATTTATACAATTATGGCATATATACTGCTTATTTAACCCGCCTTTTATTACTTATTTAACCTTGTTTACAAATATTAACCTTTTTAAAAATAATTAAAAAAAATTAAATTTTTTTTTTAATATTTAAAAAATAAATTAAAATTTTAAAAACAAATAATATTTGTTAATAAAATATATTTAATTTAATTAATATTTTTATAAAATTTATTAAAACTTTAAAAAATTTATATTAAATGTAAACAATATAAATAAAAGCATTTAAAAATTTTTTATTTTTAATTATAATTATGTTTATAATAAAATAACTTTTATTTATAACAAAATAATAATCGTTTATTAAAATATAATTTATTAACATACTTTTACTTATAATTAAACAAGTATTAATAACAATTTCCGGAGATATAATGGAAAAGTTAATTAAATGAAAAAAAGAATTTACATTAAACAATAATAAAAACGCAAATAACCTAATTAAATATAAACATTTCCGATATAAAAAATAAAATCTTTTTTAACTTTTTTTAAAGAAAAAGTAATAATAAAAACAATAATATATATATTAATTATATTAATATTAACTTAATCATTAATTTAATTTAAATTAAAATATTTTTTAATAAATTAATATTTATTAAAAAAAATTTAAAAATTAATTTCGTTTTTAATTTCATTTAAAACTTATTATAATTAAACGTTATTTAACCAAAATGGTTTTATGTTATTAAACTAAAAATTTTAATATATTAAATATATATAAATATAAATATAATTACAATTATATATATAAATATTATTACTTTTTTAAACACGGTTATTTATTAAATATTATTATTTACATTAAAAAATATTTTAATTTATATAACATTTAAAATAACTTTTACTTGTTTTTTTTTTAAAAAGGTTTTACTTTTTAAACGTTTTTAACATTTAATTATTTTATTTTTTTAATTATATTTTATATTTTTACAAATGTTTAATAATAATTTAACCAAAATTAATGGTAAGTTTTAAATGAAATTAAAAGTAAAGTTAATTTTTAATTTTTTTTTTAATAAATTAACGTTTATTAAAAAATCTTTATATTTAAATTAATATTAACATAATTAATACATACGTTATTATTTTATTAAACTTTATAAAACTTATTATTAATATAACGTTTTTCACCGTATTAAATAAAACTTAATATTAATAAAATATTAAAATTAAAATTATTATTATAAGTAATTATTATATTAATTATTTAAAAAACAAAAGTTTTAAAAATTAAATTAAAAATTAAATAAAAAATAATAAAAATATAAAAAGTAAAATGGTTTAACTCCGAATAAAAGTTAATAAAACGCACGTAATAAACGTTAATAACGTTAAAAGTTTAAATTTATTAAACTTTATTATAATAAAACATAATAAATAAATATGTTAATAAATAAAATTATAAAAAAATAAAATTATAAGTAAAATAAAAAATTAAATTTAAAAAAATTACATTATGTTAAAAAGAAATTTAAAAAAAGAATTAAAAAAAATCAAAAAAAATCTTTTATTTATATAAACTGTTAGAATATTATTAATATATAATATTTAATTAATTATTTTAAATGTAAAGTTATTTTATAATGATTTATTGTTTTATTAGTAAAATTATAAACTTTATTAATTTTAATTAACCATTTATACTTTTATAAAACAATTAATTACGTAAGTTTATTGTTATTAAAATAATATATAATAAATAATATATTATTTTTAAAAATATTTTTATTTTTAAATACCGTTTTTTATATATAAACCATATTTTTTTAATATTAATTAATGGTTAATCAAATAACCATAAGTAATAAAAACTTTAATAAAAATAAATACGTTTATTTTAAAATATTTAAAATAAAACGGATTAAATATATTTGTTTTAAAATTATTTAATAATAATAAACAATAAAAGGTTTTTAAGTTTAATATATATTAAATAACGTAAAATAATAACCTATATTTATTACGTATAAAAAGACTTTTTTGTTATCAATTTTACTACTGTTTTTTTATTTATTTTAAATTTTTATTTTTATACATTTTATATTATTTATATAATTGTTTAAAACAATTAAAAAAAGATTAATTACGTTAATTCTAAATATAAAAGTTATTATGTAAATGTTTTAACATTTATAAAAAATATTTTAAACATTAAAAACATTTTTATAACCGCATTTATTAAAATTTTTATATATTATAAAAAGATTTTATATAATAAACGTTTATAAAAAGTTTATAAAAACAATTTTTAAAATTAAATATTTAATTATTTTAAACTTATTAATTATTATTTATTAATAAAAAATCATAAATATGTTAAAATTTATAATATTACTTTTTTTATAAGTTTTATATATACGTTAATATTTTATATAAGATTTTTATAACGTTAATTTAACTTAAACGTTTTAATAAAAATATTTAAAACTTAATAAAAACATTAATAACTTTTTATAATAAAAGTAATCCGGTATTTACTAAAAAATTTAAATAATGATAAATCTTTTTATTGTTAAAATTAATAATAGCTTATTACCGTTTTAAATTATAATTATTACGACTTTTATTTTTTACGCTTTTATAATAATTATAAAATAAAGTAAAATAAAAATTAAAAGTTAATATTAAATTTAAAATGCTTTTATAAATAATTAACTTTATGTAAACATTTACATTTATTAAATTATAAATTTATCTTAAATTATTATAATATATTACTTTTAAAAAATCTTTTATAATTTATATTATTATTTTATATTATTATTTTATATTATTATTTTATATTATTATTTTATATTATTTAATAATTTTATTTAATAATATATAAAAAAATGTTAAAATATTAATTATATAACCATATTATATAATTAAAGTTATGCCCATGTATATTGTTTAGAAATTAATTTATATATATATAAATAAATATCTTTTTGTTTAATAAATTTCCCATTTTTTTTTAATTTAATATAACCAATTAAATTATTTTATTTAAGTTATTTTATTATTTTTTATTTTTTATATTATATAATATACAATAATATTATTATTTTTTTAACATTAATTAATAATTGGTTTATAAATTAATTATAAAATAATAATGAAAGATTTATTAGAATTTTATTATAATTTAAAATAACGGTAATAAAAAAAAAATGTTATAATTAAAGGAAATATATGTATAATAATTTTAAAAATATTAATATCAATATTAATTAAGTTAAAAAGGTAATTATAAAAGTTTTAAATATATATTATGTAAAAAGATTTATTATATATAACAATAATAAATATAATAAAAAAATTTAAAATAAATTGTAAATAAATTTTAATAATTAAAACGTAATAATTTTTAAAAAGGTTAATATAATTTTAAAAATATATATATAAAATTATTTTGCAAGGTATAAAATTTATACATTTAAAAGCAATTTAAATGTTTAAAAGTTTTATAATATATTAAATATTAAATTGTTTTTAATATATTTGGAATAAAAGGCATTAAAAACAATAAATAAATATTAATTTAAATTTATTTTAATATTAAATTTAAAATATATTATATAAGTGGGGAAAAAATAAGTAAATTTATTATATTAATAAAAAAATTAATAATATTAAATTAATTAATAATAAAAATATATTTAAATTTATTATTAAAATTTATAAAATTATTAATAAATAAAAATAAAAAGGTAATATAATTAAAAGATAATTAAATAACGGTTAATTTATTAAATTATATAAAAAGAAATATTATATTTAAAAGTAAAATATAAATATATATTATATAAAAAAGAATTATTTAAAATGTTTTAATAATTATTTTTATATTATTTAATAAAGAAATTATATATATTTTTATTTTTAATAATTAATTAATTTAATGTTTATTCGTTATTGGTATAAAATTATAAAATTATTATATATTATAATTATTAAAAAAAATATTAATATTAAATAAATAAATTATAAATATATTAATTAATATTAAAAAGATATTTATTATAAATGTATTAATTATTAGTAAAAAAGTATTAATTATACCAATTATATTAATTATATTAAATTTTTTAATTTTAAAAGTATTAATATTTTATAAATTAATTTTTTTTACATTAATTTTTAATATAATTTTAAACAAATTAATATTAAACAAATGTGTTGTTATAAAACCTGGTTATAAAGTATTTTATTACGTAATTTTAGCGTTACGGATTATATAAAAGTTTTAAAATCATTTTATTTTTTAAATTAAAAATTTACACACACTTTTATTTTAAATCATTTTTTAATTAACAGTTATTTAGCTTTTGATTTATATTAATTTTATTTTACTGCCTTTTATGCCTCGTTTATTAATCAATTAAATTCGTAATTATAAATTAAAATATAATGTTATCATTAACGGTTTAAAGTTTTTTACGAGGATTAAAGTATTAAAGTTATAAGTTATATTTTACAAAAGTCGTTATTTTTTGTTTAATATTTTAAAAGTTAATTTTAAATAAATTAAAATAATTTATTAAAAGTTTTTATTTATTTTATTAAAATATATAATTATAATAATAATAAATTAAAAAAAAAGTATAATATATTAAATAAAAAAATAAAAATAATTAAAATTTTATGTAATAAAATTAAAATAAAAAATATAATTTTTATAAAATATTTTTTATAATATTAATAAAACGTACCTTATAATATTATTATAATTATTTTATGAAAAAAAGATTAATTTTTTAAAAAACGGTTATTTATTTAAAAATATATTTTACATTGTAAAAAATGTATTAATATATATGTAAAAAGTTGTAATAATAATTATTTATAATATTAAAATTAATTGTTATGCGTAATTTATATTTTTTTTTTAATTTATTTAATGTATTTAATGTATTTAATGTATTTAATGTATTTAAATTATTTAAATTATTTAATGTATTTAATGTATTTAATGTATTTAATGTATTTAATGCATTTAATGTATTTAATGTATTTAATGTATTTAATGTATTATTATTTTACATTATTTTACATTATTTTACATTATTTTTTATAATTTATTTTACATTATTTTTTTATAATTTATTTTACATTATTTTATTTTTTATAATTTATTTTACATATTGTTTTAATTGTTTTAATTGTTTTAATTGTTTTAATTGTTTTAATTATTTTAATTGTTTTCATTTTTTTAATTTTATTTAATTTCTTTTAAATTCTTAAATTTTTTCCAATTTTCTTTGAATTTTTGTAGATTTTTTCATGTAATTTTTATATTATAGTCACTTTAAATAAAGCGCCAGGACCAGGACGAAGTCCGGTATTTTATTGGTCGATACGCGTTTTAATTTTTCAATTACCTTATCAATTTCCCACGGATGTAGTGGTCTATGCGCCTCTTAATTCCTTATCAATTACCTTATCAATGTCGCATAAATCTGGTGGTCCGTGCGCTTATCAAATTCTTATCAATTCCTTATCAATGTTCTTATCAATTACTTACGTAATACTTATCAATTACCTTATCAATTACCTTATCAATTACCTTATCAATTTCCCATAATAATTTTTTGATCAATGTAGTATAAAATACCGGACTTCGTCCTGGATAAATGAAACTTTAAATAATATTTTAATAATATATATTAAAATGTTTATTTTAAAACTTTAATATATATATAAAGAATAATAATTAATTATATTAATAAATTTTATTTAATGTAAAAAATATTTAATATTATATAAAAATATTTAACGTTTAATAATATATTAATATATTTAACAATTATATTTAATAATTTTTATGCCAAATTTTAAAGTATAATTAAAATTATATAAAAATGTTAAATTTGGAGAAATTAAATAATAAAAATAAATATTTAATATTAAACCAATTTAATATATTAAAATAATAAATATTTAAAATAGTTGTAATTTTATTGGAACAAATTGTAAAAAAAGCGTTATAATAAACGTAATAATAAAAGAAAATATTTTATATATAAAAAATCCGGATATTAATCCATAAAGTATTTTACCGAAAAATAATAAAAAAAGTATAAATAATAGTAAAAATATATATAAAAATAAAGATTTGGAAATATAAAAAAAAAACTTTAAATTTCCTTTAATTAAATATAAAAGCGTTAATAATATATATAATAATAAAAGTAAAAAATTAATTATAATGTATAATTTTTAAAACATAATTATAATAATAATTTATTAAATAAATATTAAACATTACCGTTTTTTAATTAATATTTTATAATTTATAATAAAATTAATAATTATTAAATGGTAAATATTTTTATGAATTAAATTATATATTATACGTTTATATAATTAAATATATTTAATAAATTATTTAAAAAAATATTATTTAGTAAAATTAATAAAAAATTCCTTGAAACTTTAGCAATTTTTTAATTAAAAATCCGATATTTATGTATATTTTAAAATATATTGTTAAATATAAAAGCAACAAATATATTAATAAAAGGAAAATTTTAAATAAAAGTTTTATAATAAATATATTTTTATATTAAAATTAATATAATAATAATTAAACGTTATTTAATTTGTTTTAATGATAATATAAATGAGCAAAATATAAAGATTATTTGTATATTTATTCCGTTTAAAATTATTTTATTTTATATTATATTTTTTAATATATTATTTGTATTATATTTAATAAATATAAATTAATTTAATATATTTTTTAATAATATAAAAAATATATTAATTTATAAAAAAAAATATTTTATTATTTAAAAATGGAGATATTTATAGTTTTTATTAAATAATTAAAAATAAATAATTATATATTATTATTTTATAAAGATTAAATTTTGCTAAATTTATTAATAATTTAATTACTTTATAATAAAATAGTTTTAAAGTATTTTAAATAAAGTAAAATATAATAAATTAAATATAATTATTATTAAAAAAATTAATAAGTATTATTAATAATGTTAAATATATAAAAGTATATTAAAAAGGTTTAAATTTATAATAAAAGATAATATTAATTTTAATTATAATAGATATATTAACGTGATATATATTAAAAATAAACCGGTACTTTATATTATTAATGAAATAATGTTATTTTAAATAATAAAATTTTTAAAAAATATAATTGTTAAATATATATAAAATATATTAAATATAATGTAAATGGATAATTATTTTAAACCGTTTAATAAATTTATATTTGATATAAGTATAAATTTTATAATAAACGAATTTATAATTAATATGTAAAAATTGTTAATTATAATTAAAAAAATATTAATTAAAGTATATAATTTAAATGGATAATTGGAATAATATTATAAATTATTGTAATATATATATAAAATTATATTAAAGGATTTTTAAAACATTTAAATAAATATATATTATATTTTTTAAATCGTTATTAAAGTAGTTAATAATATAATAAAATTAAATAGTTTTGTTTTTATAATATTTATATTTGGTATATATTTTAAATTAGTTAAAAATTTATTATTTACTTTTTTAATAATAATATGTATTATAACCGTATAAAAAATAATAAAAAAAGTGTAAAAGTTTAAAATAAAACAATAAATAATTAAAATATTAAATATAAAAAATGGATCGAGTATAATAAATATATTGGATTTTTTTTATAATTTAAAGTATAAATTTATTACGCATAATAATAAAATATGTATTATTAAAATTAATAATAAATTAATTAAATTTTATATTATTATTATAAAACTTTATTATTAAAACGAAACGATTAAATTTTTTAAATAATAAAAGTAATAATTTTAATTTTAATTTTAATTTTAATTTTAATTTTAATTTTAATTTTAATTTTAATTTTAATTTTAATTTTAATTTTAATTTTAATTTTAATTTTAATTT
>NW_026054964.1:65200-72219 GCF_022478755.1 Daldinia loculata
TTTAATAATATAACGGATAATTTTAAGTTATAAATTAAATATTAATTGTTAAAAGATTATAAAAATAATTATTAAATAGTAAAAATAAAATTAAAAAGTTTAATAACGTAAATTATTTATTTTTAAAAAAATTCGTAAATGTAAAATTTATAATGAAACTTTATAAAAAGGAAAATCATTATATTAAACTAATTATTTAAGAAATTTAAACAATTAAAAATTAAAAAACCTATCGAAAAAAGCGTATTTTTGTTTAAATAATATAATAAAAAAAATACGGAAATGTTTGTTTATTTAATTTAAAAATTGTTTATGAGATTAAAAGAAAAGTAATAAATAAATTATATAAAAAGTTAAAATTTATTATATAAAAATATAATAATAAAAGTAAAAGTTTATTATATAAAAATATAATAATAAAAGTAAAAAAATAAAATTTATTTAATTTTTAATAATATAAGTTTTAATTAATAAATTATTATGATATTTTTATTTTTATTAATTATAAAAGGTAAAAAAATTATAATATAATTATAAAATATAATTTAAATATATATATAATTTGGTATAAATTTAAATTAATTATAATATAAATAAATAAAATTAACATTAATTTAATAATAAAAAAGGTTTTATTTAAACAGTAGTTATATCATTTAATTATAACCGAAAATCATGTAAAAGTTACATAAATATTATATGTATTTTTATACAATTTAATTAACATATATATGTACCTTTTATGTTAACCTTGCGTAATCTCCAGTTTTTTAAAATGTATGTTTTTTCATTAATTAATTTTATATTTAATCGCATAACGTTTATTTTTCCAATTAACCACTTTATATAATAAAAACGTTATTTTTAACTTTTTTATTTTTAAATGATTATATGCGACCGAGTAATAATAGTATTTATAATTAGATTTAAAGGTTTTATATTATGATTAAATTAAATTAAATTAAATGAAAAGCCGTAAAAAAGGCTATAAAATAAAGTGCGAAATAAAGGTATTATTAAACGGGCGGTGTAAAATTTAACTAATAAAAAAGCGCGCATTTAATCGAAAAACGTTATGTAAAAATTGTAATGTATATACAAAAAAAATAAATATAAAGTATATAAAGATATTAAAAACGTTATATATTAAAAGACGTATTTGTAGTTTGTTTTATTTTAACTGTAATTATTGTTTAAATAAAAGGTTTTTTATTGTTAAATTAATGTTATTTATAAATAATATGTTAAAAATATTTAATAAATTAAAAAATAAATTGGAAAATAAAAAAATATAAAAAGTAAAATTAATGGTAAAATTTAAATTATATTTTACGAAAAAAACGCGATAATTTTTAATGGATGCGTAATATTAAAAAATTTAAAAAGCAATATTTATTTATATTATAAAATTAAAATAAAAAAATTAAAATCATAAAAATTAACGTAAACATATTATAATAATATATATAATAAAAAGTTTATAACGGTTATATAATTATTATATATTAATTAAAAATAACGTTTAATATATTTAAAATCATATAATATTAAAAATAAAATAAAAATAAAATTATTAAATTTAATAAAAAAATTTAATAATTATTAAATAATTTTTAATATAACTTTTAATATATTTTATTAAATTTAATAATAGTTAAAATATTTGTTTTTATAAATAAATTATTTGTAAATAATAAAATTTTAAAATTTTAAATTAATTATAAAATATTTATTATTAATAAAATTATTAATAATAAAATTTTTATTATAAAAATAATTTAATTTATTAAAATTTAATAAAATGTAAACGAATTATTAAAAGTGTTTTAATAAATAAAATATATGTTATAATTTATAACGTAAATATAATTATAATAATTGGTATAACGGTAATATTAATTTTTAAAAAATTAAAATTTTTATTTCTTTTAATAATTTTATGTATTAATTTATTTTTATTTATAAATATATTATTAAGTTTAAAAAAAATAATTAATAATTAATATAATGTTATTATAATAATTATATAAACGATAAAAAATAAATAATATTAAATAAATTTATAAAAAGAAATTTAATTAATATTATAATTAAATTAAATGTTAATAAAATGTTAAAAATATTTATTAATATTAATTGTTTTATTATAAAATTATAAGGTTAAATTAAATAAAATCAAAAACGTAACCAAAAAAATGTTATTAAAATATTAAAACTTGATAAAATATTTATTTTTAATTTATTATTACGGCGATTTTACGTTTAATAAAAATAATGGAACAAATATTAAATTTATTAAAAAATGATTATAAAAATTATTTATTTATTAAAAAAAATTATTAATAAAAGAAATATTTAATATATAAATTAAAAATGTATTTTGAAAAATTGCGTGGAAAACGGTTTAATTATTTTATAACAAAGTTAAATTTTTATAATAAAATCTTTTAATTTAACGTAAATTTCTTTAATAATATTTATTAAACGGTTATTTCGTTTTTAAATAATTTTACGGCGTAATTAAATCGTATAAATTTTATTTATTTATTTTTTATTTTTTATTTTTTATCAGTATTTTTTTAAATTTTATTACGGATTTTTAATAACATTTTAAAAATGTTAATAAATAATTATATAATGCGTATTATAATATATACCGGATAAATATTTAAATCATTAATTTAAGTTTTAATAATTATTTTTATAAATTAATAATAATAAATTAATAATAATAAATTAATAATAATAAATTAATAATAATAAATTAATAATAATAAATTAATATGTTAATATATAATTTTTAAAAATTAATATAATATTTTATTTTAAATAACTTTAAATTAAAATTTCGATATTTAATTTAAAAAAATATACCTTTTATAACCATATCATGTTTTAATTAATCACAACCTTTATAACTTTTTTAAAAAAAATATCGAAACTTTAGTTTAAAATTACTTTAAATTATTTTAAATGACTTTAAACCCGAAATTTTTAAGTCAGGTTATGTTTGTTTACGCCACGCAACGCGTGGTTTATATATTTATATTTATAAGTTATAAATAAAATATTTGAAAATTTTTGGTTTAAAGTTATATAATAATATAAAGGTTTATAACATTTTCGTTAATAATAAAAAAATCAAATATTATATTTATAATAATTTAATATATTATAATAATGTAAAAAATAACTTTAATTTTAATAATTTAAAGTTAATAATATATTTAATTTATTTTTTTAATTTTTTTACATATTTATAAAATATTACATTTTTATATACTAAATTTTAACGTTTAAATTTTTTTTAACGTTTTAATTATTTAATATTAAACTTTATATAAAATATTTAAATATAATAATTTAATATTTTATAATTATATATAAAATCTTTTTTTTTAATATTTTAAAATTAAGTAATAATATTATTTCTTAAGTTTTTTAACTTTTGTTATATATTTATATTAAATTTTAACGTTTATTACAATTATCGTTATATATTACGGTTATTGTTATTACCGGTGTTACGGTTAACGCATTATAACCGTTATTATAACCATTTTTAATACCCCGAAAAACTTAAAACGTATAAATTTAATCGATAAATTTAATAATAAAATAAATAATTATTATATAATTAATTATTATTTATTATAAATATACATTAATATTATTATTAATATTATTGTTTTAAAACGTTAAACGTATAATTTTAATATATAAGGTTTTAAATTTACTTTAAACTAAAAATTCGATATTGTTTTAAAAAGTTGTTTTAAAGTTTAATTAATTAAAAAATAATGTGGTTAAAAAAGGTATAACTTTATAAATAATATCGAATTTTTAATTTAAAACATTAAAATAAACTTTAAACACATATTTTTAAAAAAAATCGGTTTATAAAAAATAATATTAATATTATATAATCGTATTAATTTTATTATTAAATTTATCGATTAAATTTATATATTTTAAATTTTTTAAAATATTAAAAATTGTTATAACGGTTATAACTAATTATAACATTAATTGTAATAATAACTATAATATCGGTTATAATAATAACTGTAATACGTAACGCGTAACCCGTAATAAAATTATATAAATATAAAAAAATAAAAAGGTTTAAACAAGTAATAATATTATTATTTCCAAATATAAAATAAATTATTTTATATATAATTATGGTTATAATTATAAATATTATTACAAATATAAATTTCGGTATAACGTATTAATTATAATAACGGTAATAACACCGGTCGTAATAATAATTATAATAAACATTAAAACTTAATATTAAAAAATAAACAAACTTAAGTTATTAAATTAAAATTAAAATAAATGACATTTTATATTTATACGTAATATTAATTATAATATTAATTGTAATAATAATTAATGGTAATTAATATCATTTACCGTAAAAAAGTTTTAACATTTAAAATTATAATATAAAAATGTAACGTTATATAAATATATAAAAAGTTTAAATAAATAAATATAATATATTATTAACTTTAAATCATTTAAATCAAAATTATTTTATACGTTATTATATTATATGAAATTATTATAAATATAATATTTAATTATTTATCATTAAAACTTTTTTATAATAAATATTTAAATTTAAGTTAATTTTAAACCACATTTTATAAAATAACATTCCCATGATTTATAAATATAAAAATAATGTTATTTTAATAATAATGGTATTTTAATAATAATTAATTTTAACTTTATTTTTTTTACTATTTATTTAAAAAAATTAACCGTTTTTTCTTTTTTAACATCTTTATTTTTCCCATTTATATTAAAATGAAAATACTTTTACTTTTAAATTATATTTATTTAACATATTAACATATTAACCATTTTAATTTTTTAAAGTTTTTTAAAACTTTTTAAAACCTTTTAATTTTTATTCGTTTATTAAATTAATTATATTAATATTATTAACTTTTTTTTACTTTTTTTTTTTAAAAAAAATATCTTTAATATTAAAAAAGTAATTAATAAAAAAATTTTATTTTTAAAACTTTTAAGCTTTAATAATAACTTATTATCGTTTTTACATACGTTTTATAATATTATAAATAAATTTAATAACATTTTTTCTTTTATAAAAATAAAATAAAACTTTGTAAAATGTAATGTATATTATTTAATTAATTATATAAACGTTAGTTTTTTTTGCCGGTTTTTTGGAAAAGTGGGGCTGGAATTAACTACTATTAAAGTATTATTACTATTAAAATTTATTTTAATAAACTTAAATTAAAATTCGTTAAATTAACGGGTTACGTTTATTAACACCCGGCGGCGTTATAAACGCCACACAAACGTTTGGCCCGTATTATCTTAATAATTTAAACCAAAATTCGAGAAACAAGTTTTGCCCGTTAACGCCATGGCGTTACACAAACGTATGGTCCGTATGTTTATATTTATAAGTCATAAATTAAATATTTTTCGAATTTTGGTTTAAATTAATTTAAACGTTAAAAGGACTTATATGGCATAACTTTTTTAATAATAATAAATTAATAATAAATTTATAATAATTTAATATTTAATAATAATATATAAAATATTTTTTATTTTTATAATTTAAAGTTAAAATTTTATTTTTTTTATTTTTTTATTTTTTTTATATATTTATATAATATTATATTATAATATTTTAAATTTTAACGTTAAAAAAATAATATTAACATATTATTAAAAAAATTATAATTAATAATATAATAATATTTATAATAACGTTTATAATTACGTATAAAATAATATAAAATATATTTAAAGTTAATAATTTAATTATTTTAATATTTTTATTTTTTTTTATATTTGTATAATTTTATTATATATTGCAATTATTAAGTTATAATTATTGCGTTATAACTAATATTGTAATCGATATTACGGTTAATATTAACCATTTTTATTAATATTATAACTAATATTACAATAATACCCGCAACCATATATAAAATATTTTAAAAGTTATTATTTAATTGCTTTAATATTTTCGTTTTTTTTTTATATTTATATAATTTTGTTACATATTATAATTAATTTTATCGCATATTGTAATTATTGTGTTATAACCGGTGTTACGGTTAATATTAACCATTTTTAATTTTATTTTTAACATTTTAAAAAACTTAAAACATATAAATTTAATTAATAAACTTAATAATAAAGTTAAAAAATATTTAATAAATAAATTATTATTTATATTAATATTGGTAATTATAACTATTAAATTTAATATGTTATAAAAAAAGTAAAAAAAATTAAATTAATTTAAATTAAAAATGTAAAAATTTTTTTTAAGGTAAGTTAAAAATATAATTGGTTAAAAATTAGTGTGGTTAAAAAGGTATAATAAAATAAACGAAAAAAATTTCGCATTATTAGTTTAAGTTTATTAAAATAAAGCTTGTATCATTATATTTATAAGTTTAAAGTTTAAAAAAATAATATAAAACTTAAGTTTTAATAAATTTTAATTTAAAATAACTTAAACGTTTTTAATTACGTTAAAACAAATTTTTTTAAAAATTAAACTTTATATTTATAATAATTTTATATTTAATAATAACGTATAAAATAACTTTTATTTTTATAACTTAAAATTAATATTATGTTTTTTTTACTTTTTTAGTTTTTTTATATATTTATATAATATTACGTTATAATATTATAAACTTTAACATTTAAAAATATATATAATAATACCAAAAATATTATATTACATTTATATTTACATATTTACATTTATAACCACGTATAAAATAACTTATTTTTTTTTTACTCGAAATTAATAATTTAATTATTTAAACTTTTTTATTATTTTATCTTTCCGAAGGAATATTGCGCTTAAACTTTTTTAATTGATAAGGTAATTGATAAGGTAATTGATAAGGTAAATGATAAGTAAATGATAAGGTAATTGATAAGAAATTGTATGTGCTTACGTAAAAAATACCCGGAAATTGATAAGACCATTGATA
>NW_026054965.1:0-67562 GCF_022478755.1 Daldinia loculata
ATTAAACAATAATATTTTTTTTATATAACTCGTAATTAATAAATTTTTATGTTATATTAAAATATATAAAATAAAAAAGAAATAAAAAAAATTTTGACTTGGTCGAAGTCACAGAGATAATTCGAAAAATAACAGTATAATCTTACCCTGGTGCTGGTCCTTCTGTAGTAATAATGGGTTTCAAGCCGTCCTTCTTTCTCTTCTTGTTTAGGAGCGTTGGGCTCGCGATGTTTGTTGTTGCTATGGTTGTAGAATTCGTGCCGTTACCGTTACCATTCGCACCGACCATCATTGGGATTGTACTCGAAGGAGATGTCGATCCTTGTGTCGTCGCAGAGTGAGCAGAGGAAGTATCTGCTGTCGCGTCCTTGGCACCGTTCATTGTTTCGGGGGGGAATGTGAGGAGCGCACAGTCGCAAATTGAGGTATGGGTTACACTTGGCAGAAGCCCGGTAACTAAAAATCGCGTTTATGTGGCTAGTTAAGCTATCAGATGAGAATTAAGTTGCGTGTTAGAGAAAGGTGCAAATGTTGTTGCTCTGCTGAAAACGGTGGCAGGTTGAGTGGAGGAGATCGAGGTCGAGGTCGAGGTGGCGCGATCGCATTCGCAGACAGAGACAGAAGATGGGGAAGAAGAGGATGAATTAATAAGAATGCGAAACAATGCGATTTGGTGCAAGGCGACGCAAGTCGATACAATGCTGTTGATAGGATAGATGCGATACGACGCGATATACAAATAGGAATGCGGCCGTACTTCCTCTTAGTCTTTTTACGTGTTGCGCAGGAATTATCAATACTTGGACTTTGTACTTGACAGATCCTTGATGATCCTTGGTGATGTAGGTAGTTGTCGAGAAAGGTAAAGCGATAAAAACTGTGCGCGACAAGAACGAATTACGACGGCATAATAACTGCTAAGCGCAATTAAATAGAGAGGAAGAATAAGAGGGAACAGTAGCAAGGCAAAGATGTTTTCTTCTTCTTCTTTTACTCTCTTCCTCCTTCTAGGCTCAGGTAGGTAGGTTGGGATTTATTATTAGGAGGTTAGAAGGTTGAAGGGCCAAATAGTCAGGAGGTCAGTGTGCAAGTAAAGTTACCAGGGAGGGAGGCAGGGAGGTACCTGGCTGGTAGGGAGGTAGGCAGGTGTACGGTGTATGGCACCTGCACTATAATTGTACCTAGATGTCTTGTCGCAAAATCTTAGATTTCCACGTCATAGGATGATTTAGGTCTTGCCGGGAGTTACGCCTTCTTGGTCCTTTCACGTCGTCAACCGTCAATGTGCATTTACACTTAAGAGACCCAATTCAGCTTCCCAACTTAACAGGTTGCGAATAAAGAAGAAATAAATACCTAGGTAATCATATATTATACTTTCTTATAGCAATAACTATATGATATAATCCCGACCCTGATCACAAGTAAACTAGGAAGACAATCGCAACTTGTTGTTTTTACTTGATGTCTATAACATACTACCTGATGAGCATAGAGGGGTGGGAGGGGCAGAGGGGCAGAGGGGTAGAAGACCTTAATAGAGTAATACATGCAACAAAAGGGTATCAATTATATGCATATATTGAATAAACCATCTCAGTTAAGTTCGTCTCCATTGAAAATCATCATGCCTCTAATTGTCACATTTAAATTCCCCGTCTCCCAATGACCAAATTTCACATCTATTATTCCCAGTCTCAATTACCTGCCTTAGGTCGATATGCTTTTAGAACAGCACGAAACCATGCGCCAAGCCTTGATTGCGGATACTTTACTGTGGGACGAACAGCTGGATCATCCTCCCAAATCAGTAATCAAGGAAAGATGTATGACCTCAACGAGCAGCACAAGGGACAGCACAAAGTGTTACCTAACTCGTAGCTCTATCGAGTCGAGAAATACGAGTCCTCGAGGTGGAACTGTTGCTCTATCTTATAACTCCTTACTTACAGAGTAAAGTTAATATTCTCATTCTCCCCTTACTTACCTAGGTGCCTCTTATATTGCTTCCGCCCGCCCAATTTTATACTCATCCTCATCGAATAATATCAGCAATTGGCGTATCGTTCGCATATGTTCTAATCCTATTTGTCGATCCTACCCCCGCGTTAGGTATCTACAAGCGCTCGGCCCCATCTAATCGGGCAACCCGGCAGCATTCTGCAGGAGAAACAAGACCTAATCTGAACTATCTAGGTACTTATCTATCTTAACTACCAGGGGCTCAACTAACACACCCCCGTGTCGTCTCTCTTTCTAACCTTTCTAGAATCTAGCCTCTACACAGCCTCTAGCCTCTAGCACGTCGACTTTTATTCACGCGTCCACATTATGTTACGGCTGAGTAAGTTGCTATTTCGTCATTCTGGGTCATAATCCTCCCAAATTAGACGACTTGTGGCATCTCTCACCATCGTGTACCATGAGAGCATAGCTTCTAAAAAAAATCATATCCACCTGGTATTTTATACACATACTATGGGTAAGTATGTCTATTACACAGAAAAATAGCTACTAGATTAATAACTTCACACCACACAAAACACTGTACTAGGTTATATAGGTAGGTATAGCAAGCTTCGGAAGCTCGTAATTTCTTTTCTCTTACCTGACCTATAGCAGGGCGGGAATCCTCCACTTCTACCTCAATCGATTTGAGGCGTTATTGCATCATCACCTATTTCATTGGATAGGAACCTGGCGCTTGGGAAAGGCCAAGCTTTTGCCCCCTTGCTGAGGTAAGAAGCTTCCCACCGATACCAGGTGTTGACCTGCCGGGGTAGATCCGGAAATCGGATATACCGCCCCTGCCGAAGCCCCCGACTGCTTCCGCGCCTCTTCCGAGAATCTAAAGCATCTCATACATGTAATGTTTAATTCACATCATTCAAAATTCGAGATTCTTTTACCATTAGCTCTTGGTAAGACTCTACTACTACGGGATATGCGGTTCATTGCCATACAAGTTGCCAGTAATAGGCGCTGTTTCTACAATTTACTCTTAGCAAAGAGGGAAGACATATAAAGCATATCTACCTAGGTAAGCAGTAACCTTCATTTTCCTTCACAATTCCGTCGGCGCTTCCATACCATCTACGGCAGGTGTTCTTATTAATAAAAGTTCCTCCTGTCTCCCGTAGACCCATTGCCAGCTGTTAGTTGCGTCATCCCAGTACACATCCTCTTCCTGAGGGAAGACAATAGTCCGATTCCTTTCAGGGACGAAATGTTCTGCGAAAAGTTCGATACTATAATATGTATTTCTCAATAAGGGAAGATCCCCAAGAACCGGGACTTTATCCTGAAGATTCGTCATGCCTACGGAAAGTTAGTAAAACGACAGCGATGGACCAAGGCGTATGAAGTCATGATGCTTACCAATTACCGTCCCTGCAGAATGGCCCCATTCCCCTGTAGCGTGACAATAGATCTTGCCTTGTATACCTTCACTGCGCATCTGCTCTATTGACGCCTTTAAAATCTCGTTGCCTGTCATCCCGACTTTCATGTTGCTCTTCACGATATCCTGTAAACGGTTAACCTTCTTCAACCCCTCAATCATGCCCTTGGGTACATCGGCCTCAGTCTCTCCGGGATACAGAACGTAGCCTATGTGCTGAGTATCGGTATTTAAACCAAGGGCTGATACGCCAAAATCTGTGTGGATTAAATCTCCGTACTCAATAGGGCGGTCGGGTGCCCGAGGGTCGTCCATCGAGGCGGAAGGGTCGTCTGCAGCAGGGAATCCTTTTCCTGTTAAAATAAAAACACTGGGCTGGAACCAGGTGGTGTAATTCAAAGATTGTATCTTTTCTCGCATCCACCATTCGATATCCTGGAGAGCCGGTATTCTTAGCTTAATTTCAATGTGTTCATGCGGAACTCGATGGGTATAAACCTACCCAGCTTGTAGACTTCCCAGGCACGATCGTCTTCTCACTAAACCCCTCCTCTATGATAGCCCAGGCTGTTTCCATCATCTTCTGATACCATGGGAGCCTACTCTTAACCATCGTCGCGACTAGTTCGACACCCAGCATAGGCTCCAACACAAAGCGGTCTTTCCACTCCTCTCCTACGCCTTTCACGACAGCATCGAGTTCACCAGCATGCAAACCTCCCGAGAATGCAATTTCCGAATGTGTGTTAAGCGCAATAGAGCGTGGCTGTTGCGTTGCTAGAATCTGCCGCAGCTCTGTCCATACGACTTCCGTATTCTCGATCCATGAATAGCTAGACGGCGCCCCGTCGACTGGATCGGCCAAGAAGAGATGTGTAGTCCGTCGCCTGGCAGAGAACTGTGTAGCTTCTTTGAGAGCCCAAAACACAGTATCCTCGGCATATTCACGTTGGCTCATCTATTAAGTTTGTAAGGCGGGCGGCCGAAGAAGATATAACGTAACAACGTACCAGCCAAGCATCAACGCCATATTTGCGTAGTAACCCTGGGATAAGAGCTTTACGCTCTTCAGTCCATCCGTCTAGCAGTTTCGCCTGTTCCCGTAGAGAGGGTAGCGCCTGGACCTGTGGTGTTTTCCCAGGGGCCGTTCCAACATGCGCTCGTACGGTGGCGCAAACAGTCCAACTGTTAAGCAGATAAGTGAGCAGCACTATGGGACCCCGCATCGTTATATTATCTAGGTAGCCACTCAAGCCTAAGTTTTCCGTTCTGAATAGTGATGGCTACTACTTAGTATAAAATGGACATTACTTTTAGTGTTCTCCAAATTTAAGGATTCGATTTGAGCTTAAGACCGGTTCCTGATGTCGTATCTCGGGAGTGTATCATTCCGTATCGACGGGAGATTCCGATCGATTGATCCGTTGCCTGGCGAACCTATACATTTAAACACCTGCCCCTTTGGGTAAGTATATAAATAGTCCAGGGAGTAGGGAGTAAGGATAAGGAACAAGAGAGAGGAAAGTTCAAATTGGAAAAGGGCATCAAATAGAGAGAAACACATGTATATAAGATACTAGAAGAAGGAAACGTCAAGTATTAAGTAACATGTATTAGGAAACAGCTCAAGTAATTTTGTGCATTTCAGTTCTCTTTAAGTCCTACCTATGATATGTAAAACTACGTCCAGGTACCTACATGTAGTGTTCGTCCACCAAGTATCATATTTACTGAACGGGAGATATAGGCGGTGGAAATGATTACAGGTCTCAATCTTGTTTTGAGTACCTTCCGATTACTGAAGTCTCAAGGTGTCCGGCTATAAGTTATTTCTTCTTCACAATACTGGTCTAGCCAGAGATTGCAATGAAAAAAAAAGGTGTGACTCAGCAGAGCTGTAAAGATTCCAAAAATAAGTGAAGTAGAAAAAAGTTACTTTCACTATTGAGTGATAATGCCACAAATGTATGCCTGCGGATTAGTGATACCACAAAAGGGGACTGGGATAGTACATACCTGCCCTCACCCCAGGAAAAATACCCAGAGACTGCTTGACATAGGACACCTAACTCCCTTGGGCAAGTCCCCGATGCCTGACCTTTCTAACTGCACTAGGGCTCGAAATCCTTCGCGGTGCTGGAAAACCTCTCCACCGGACGGATTGGCTCTCCATCGGGGCTTATCTCCCCGGCCCCAGCTACTTAAAAAACACCCGCCTCTAGTTGTATAAGAGAACGAAGTGCCGCCATCCCAATGTCGGGGATGTTCACCGGGGTACCGCAGCAATGAGGGTGAGGTGTGTAACGTGAGCAATGCCCCCTCCGTCCTCCCCGGAGACACTGCAAGGACCCCCTTGCACATCGAGGAACGCCGCCATCCCAGGGCACGTCCCCCTAGGCAGGCGGACACGACAAGGACACCGAAGCATCACATGCCGATAGCACCAACGTTTGCGGCCAGCCCGATGCTGTAAAACAAAACCTACGTTGGCACCGTCCCAGCAAGTACTAGCTTGGCAACACGGAGCACGGTATAGAACTTCTCTGCCCTTATCTCTTCGCCTGACTCCTGCGAAGGTCCAGGGACCCGACTGACCCAAGGTGACTTGTAATTTTGTTGCTGTTAATGATAATGTTGTTGTCTTTGTTGCTGCTTCTGACAACCATGATTGTTAGTGATACTACTAGTGTCGACGATGTCACTGCTGTAAGTACACTTACAAAAAATAATTTAATAATTTGCTGGGCCAGCCATGGGTTTGATTGGGGCTAGAGGGGTATGTCGAAGATTTCCTGAGGTGAGGACGCTCCCCTCCCCATAAATGGCAAAGCCACTTAAGAGTAGATCCAGGCCAGCGGCACGTAGTTCATCCACATGGTCACAAGACCGCCACCTGGAGGAAAGAGGAGCCTATACTTTCGTTGCTGTTGGAACTGGTAGGTCGCATGTTGAACTAGATTGGTAAACTTTTAGTCGCTTCGCAATGTATGTATTAGTTTGGTATGTCAAAGACTGAAAGAGGGCGAAGGAATAGATGATGTAGTGTTGAGAATTTGAGAGTGGAAGTGTGAGACAAGTGAAACATTACTAAAGAGTAAAAGCCGAGAACGGGGAATAATTAGAAAGAAGAGAGATGTCCGGAAAGGTGTAGTTGAATATCCTGAATGAGGTTGATGTTCAATGTAAAATAGTGATGTAGGGGAAAAGTAAAAACAAGTAAAGGTGTGGAATAAATAGGGTAAAGGAAGTGTTTTTAGAAGCGAAGGAAAGCAGAGCGAAGTTGCGAAGTTGCGAAGTGCATGGGGCTGGATGGAAATTTGAATTTTTGGAGGGGAGTATGAGATGAAATAGATTAGGTATTTACTTACTGTTGTTTGAAAAAGGTAGCAGAAGCTGTTATTGTTGTTGTAATTGTTCTTGTTGTGGTTGTAGGTAGTAGTAGTTTGTTGGTGTTGTTGGTGTTGTTGGTGTTGTGGTGTTGTGGTGTGAGAAAGGAAGACTGGAAGAGAAAGATGGGGGGAGACTGGCTATGTTTATATAGGAAAAGATTTCAGGCGGCTGATTTTGGAGTTCTGATTTGCAAGGCTAAGGTGCTTCGTACCTTCCTCCGCACCTTCCTCCGTACCTTCTTCCTACGTACCTTTGATCATCGTAACTTTGCTCGTCGTACCTCAGGTACCTAGTGATTCATGTAGTTACGGCAACCCAAATGACCAATAGTGGAATAGTGGAATTATCCAGCTCACCAATATATTTCATTGTACACAGGTACGTACCCAAAAGCATACATTCTCCTTGATTCCTACAGATGTATCTACTTTATGTACTCCTACTTATTTCCCTTTGATTAAGAATATAGACGTACTTAGGTAAGTTACTGAATTTAATATGTGTACCTATGAATTAGCACCATCTACTTATTAAATCTTCTAGATCAGATTTATTTAATTCCAGACGTTTGATCTAATAGCATCCGTGATTCAGTTTAACAAGTTCTAATCAACTCCTAATCAGCTCGACTCGATAAAAAGTAGGCCGAATAAATAGTTAAAAATAAATAGTTAAACAGATCACTTTAGGCAATTCTTTTTGGTTTATTGAGATTCGTGATTTCGAATACGTACCTAGGTACCTACCAAAATAAGGTACATTCATGTTGCTGTTGCTAAATCAACCAATCAAGTAATTTAAAGTCTGATTCTCTCTTGATCCTTAGGAGCCTCAACTCTGTAGCCTTGCTGCCTTGTCCATTATGTACCTAATGTACCATCATTGAGTACCAAGGTACTTACTTAACCTACCTATCATGCTACTTATGATGTAGGCATCTACTTAAGTAGATACATAGGTACGTTAATAATTTATGTAAGTGAACGTGTGTTTACTCGTAAAGGCTACCTAGGTGCGTACCTACGTACCTAAGGTGCCTACGATGTAGGTATGTAGTATGTAGATCCTGGCTTGCTCTGCATGTTTTTTCGAACCTTGATGATATTCAGACTTGAGTCGATTCCGGCGTAGATCCCAATCACCAAGGCTTACCAGAGGTTACGATAAAATGTGGACATGATATATACCTATTCTAAGATACTTTTTACTGTATTAATAGGTATGGATCGATTATGTGTGACCATCTAGAGCTATACGAGGTGGTGTGCTATTTGATATATGCCATGCTTCTATGATCCTTAGAAGCTCAAGCCTCAGTAAAATACTAGTTATGATTTTAACCAAACCTCTCCTGAAGCTGATTCAACCCAATTCCGCCATGTGCCTTATTCATATGGTCGTAGCAATCAGTATGTGCCGTGAAAGTTTTTAAACAAACCCAGCAGATATGGGCGCCGCATGGGCAGGTCATGTGGTTACACCCATCGATCTTCTCCATAGGAGTCTTACACTTGGGACAGTCTTTGATACCAATAGCCTGCTTCAATCTCTTGAGAGCTTCAAGCCCGCCTGTTGAAATATCCTTGTAATCTCCGCACGTCATAGATCCATGCTGAGCTTGGCATACTGTGCACAGAAGTACATGGCAGCTGGGGCACATCTGGGTCTTGGGTATGGCGTTAATCCGATAGATATATCCGCAATCCGGAGATGGGCAATAACTAAACAAATGTGGGTTGTGTTGCACATATGAATCGAGAGATTTTTCTAATAACTCCTCAAATGAGCTTGATGAGAGATGTTCTTGTAACTCTGAGAGGCCTATTGTTTTGGGACATCTTCCGAGGTCTCCGACACAGGAAATTCGGGTGGCCGTGACTTGTGTCATAGCTGAAAGGCATAGGTTTTCAAAACAGTCGAGGCAGTAGACGTGACCGCACTCCGTGTAGACTGGGTCTTCGACTTCGTTCCAGCATACGGAGCAATCTTGAACATCCTGGATGCTTATCTCCTTTTTTGTTTCCTCTTTGTCCTTGATCAAGGAAGTTGCTGTATCGTAGTCTCCAGTAGTACCGATTATCGTAATACGTTTTGGCGTTGATGTGATATCAAACATGATATTCTCGGAACCCAACCTTTTCTCTATCTTTTTCAAGCCTCCTTGAAGCGCCCACGAAAATTCATGGTCCTCGAGTTGAATATCGAAATGTTGGGATGCCTCATCTCGCAGCAGTTTAGTAATCTCAGATTGGCTAATCTGGCAAGCCTTTTCCGGTCCATATAACTGAAGCTGTGATTTAACTTTGTTCCGAATAATGGCGATCCCATTCCTCTTTTCTATCTGCCTAACATGATCGTAAAGCGCTCCATTCTTGCGTAGGGCCGGATGCCACAGGATGGAAGAGCTATCTCTAGCCACTATACCAGATATGATTCTCGTGATGGTTTTTTGTGCCGAGGCCACCTCCTTTTCTGCTTCGCCCTCAAGTTTTAACACCAGATACCACTTCGGGGGACTTGAGTTCTCGTAAGCCACGTAAGTCAAATGTGAAGCCTTCCAGGCCCTAATATTTGCTTTGAGTTGGGCTTGGACTGCTTCATAGATCTTTACATGTACCTTAAACTTTGCTGTGTGAACTAACTGTGTAGTAAGCTTGGCAGTTAAGTGAAAAGGGAGCGGCTTTTTGTCGAGTGATACTGCGGCTTCTCTGGCATCATCCTCATTCTGAAATCGCGCACTTGCTTTCATGCGCTTACCAGCAGTGTCGGGAGTAAATTCCCACCAGTCCAAAGGTCCAATGGAAGTAAATAATGATTGAATCTTTGTTGAACATGTCTCATCATCAGCGGTATATGTGGGACGTCCGAGCTGGATTCCTCGCGGCTTGTCGTTTTGATGATAAATAGACTTCTTGACATCGGATTCGGTTGCGGAAACTGGTACTTCCGTTAGGCACACAGTCCATGCTAGAGGATTATGATGCCCTTCCCCACGGTCCGGATCATTGCTGTGCACGCTTTGGTTCAAAATCTTGTATGTTCCATCCCGAAACTTGTTGCGTACACGCTCGGCAATCTCCCCGTTGCCAAAGTTGAGCCACACTGTCCTGTATGGTTTGTGCCAAGATATATGGACCTTACAGCAATCAACACGAAGAGTATTCGAATCTGACTGTATAGGGTTCGCTATTGGAGTAGCTGTTGGCTGCAGCTTTTGGGCCGGGTAGGAAGCTTTCTGTGGGTTGAGTTTTCTCGCGGCGGTCTTAGCGAATTCGGGATCTTTGACTTTTACCAGGGCACTCCAACTATCCCGTTCGTGAGTGATGCGCACTTCCGTTTCAATTGGCGTATTGATATTGTGTGACCGAAGGAGGTCTAATACGTAGTTTCTTGTACTATCTTGTGGGAGTTGGCTGATTTGAACGGTAGAAAAGTCTGATGGCAATGATATCTTTTCGACAGTAGCGCCTTTCTCAAAGTAAACCAAGGCACCACGAATAGTACGAGTGACTTTGTCTTGCGTTGAAGTCGCAGGGATCTATAATAGTCATCAGCTAGGAAATATCCCCCCCTTTACTAGCCTTACCTCATTCGGCATTCTTTGAAGGGAATTATCAGATGTAGCATTATTCTCATGTAGGTATGGGCAAGAATCGCCATTTCGACACCGGCCTTGCTGGAAAAATCGGCATTGTATCTGGGATCGTGAGTCGTTAGACATTGCGAACCTTTGATTAGATTCTCGAAGCATAGGATTAGAAGGACCCCAGTGGCGTTCTCCGCTTGGCTTGAAATCGAAGGCGCTTGGGTTTGGTTTGAACTTCGTCATTTTTATATATATGGGAAGTATATGCTGAATGAAACTAGGTAGACGAAGATGGGCTATTATGTAAAGAACTCGGACAGCAATAGGGATTCGAGAACGTCGTAATGATTTATCCGTTAGGCATCAAAGATCAAGTGACCAGTTAAAAGGGACGCCGTGGTCACACGGCATAACTGTATTAAAACCACGGCGAAAGAAACCAGAAGGCTTGACCGAAACTGCAGCAGTCAATACTATTGGTCTGTTCTAAAATAATAATTTTAATGAATAAGCGTAGTTAGAGATGTTCAGCATCGTCTCTACCTTTTTTTCTCATTTAACAGGAACTGAATATATACAACTTAATTTGGTTAAATCTCCGTGAAATATATTGTAATGCTTATTGCTATGAACCCTTTGCATGCTTAGCAAATATTCTTGCTGGCATTACCTTCGATTGTCCAATTGGTATTTTCACCACAAGGAGACTCACGGACAGAGTTGTTGTTTACTGTCAGGGTGATCCAAATGTCGCGGTTATTGGGGAATTCGTCGCGGGCTGCGAGACGTACTTCTCCGCCCCCATTGACAGTGCCCCCGCGGATCGAAAGATTGTAGCAGTTCTCAATGAGGATAGCATTGTTTCCGTTGCTAGAGAGGTCGACGCTCTCGATGACGGTTGCTCCGGATTGCGAAACGCAAAAGATGCCACGACCGCCACCACGGGACACGACTTTGTCAACATGAACATTAGTGTTGTAATTACCATTAGGATTTTGGCCGTTATTATTTGCCATGCGAAATGTTGCGTACCCGGTACCTTTGGCGACGTTGTCACCATCGACGAGTTTAACATTGGCGTTAGTGGTCTTCTGGAGCAGTAATCCGCACTCGCCGACATCCTTAGCGATAACTTGATTGATTTCAAGACCATCAATGTTCCAGGTCTCTACAGCGTGACTACCAGCACCGGTAACTTTGATAACATCCATCTTCACATTCGAGTTTGCAGCTGCGTCTCTGTCAAAACGGATGCCCAAACCGCCGCTAAGATTCATCGTGATTTTCCCAAGAACTAGGTCCTTGGTGCCATAAAACCGCAAGCCAAAGTACGGATTACCGGTCATGGTAAGGTACGGAATTTGAACACCAGAGGTATCCAACGACTCAATTGCACCATGCCCGGCCCGGTTTCCAACGTCAATAGTACCGCAGCCCTCGAATATCTTGCCACTGCTAATGGTGATAGTATTGGCACCAATGGATCCCGAGGCCATGACAGAGACACGTTGACCGCTGCTTATTGAATCCACAGCTGCCTGGACCGCCGCGCGGTAGTCAGAGCCAGAGTATACTGTACTTGAGCCTTTAGTGGCCTTGAAAGAATTGCCAGAACCAGTCACGGTAGCATCCGGAGTGCCAGAGCCGCACTGCGCCTGAACAACAGCGACAAATGCGAGCGCCGCCGCGATGATAAAAGATCCAGTCATGATAAAATTTCTTGTGTTTATAAGAATGAAGAAGCAGGTTGGGATTATCATCTCGCCGTGCTTCTAAGTGCGGTTACGGCGCCGTTTTTATAGACATACTGAAGAGTAGATGGCCAAATTCATGAAATTACTGCATATCTTCCACCGGAGTAATCGATTCCACGATATGTTGTCGGTGCCAATGTCTACATCTTTATTAACGCACCAATCCGAAAGTCGAGTTGCAGCCGGGATAAGTTAGGCATGAAATAGCTCTCTTGGCATGGAAAAGGGGCATCTTGCTCCGTAGCTGGCTTTGGTTGCAATGCAAATAAGCCTAATTGTGTCCACGAAGAATATCAAGGATACTTGCGGCCACCTAGTCTAGTAGGTGTCTGAGTATTTATACTATAGCCTTCAACGTGTATCCTTTTCTTCGGACAATCATATATCAAGCTACCTGACATGATTGCTACTTCAAACCCGTCTTTATTTACTCTTATTTTACTACTGTACTTCATACAGTCGTAGTGTTAATTGTGTCCCGATGATCCCAGGAACTATATTCCTAAGAACGGGCGTAAACTATCAGTTTTATTCTTACTCATAAGTTTACGAATACCCATATGATGGGTATTCGTAAACTTATGTGTATACCTGTTTTTGGGCACCTCCCTACCCGTACCCTAAGAAGGAATATAAGAGTACATCCATATATGTACCTACAGCATTGAATTAGGTACCTCGGGCAACTCGAAGAAAGGCGTCTGCCAGTTGATCAGACTTCCTGGTCTACGCCTTCCAGCGCACGTCAGGTAGGTACCTACTTAGGTACGTACATGTAGGTATCCGTTACGATCACCACACAGCTTTACCGCTTTACAACCTCTTTACAGTGTCCGTATTTCCTTAATGTTCCTACTAAAATTACCATCGCCACCTATCAAATTATTGCTCTACAATCAGTTAGCATTCCGTCCCCTTTAAATCTACCGCGTTGAAAAACCTCGCTGGATACATCGATACATCGATAATAAATAGTTTTTCTTCCTTTGCAATCACCAAGATGCCTTCCATTCAGGACTTATCGCCTGAACTCATCGGCCAAATTGTTGATCTAATTCGACTGTCCTGCCCCGAAACTTTGGATGCCCTTTCCAAAGTCAACACAGCCTTCCGAAAAGAAGCGATGTACAACCAGTGCCGTATCTCTTGCTTCTGTCCTGATGATGTGGACAAGAAGCTGGCGAGTATCGAGAGAAATTGCATGTGGCGCGCAATCCGGTATCTTGGAGTTGATCAAACGGATAGTGACGGCTCATTCGCTATTCAAGAGGAAAAAATATGGCATCTTCTATATGACTCTATACCCCGGATGACAGGGCTCCGATACGTTCTGATTGACTTGAAGAATAATTACGTCTTCAAAGGCTTAATCAAAGCACTTCAACATCGACCTGACGTACGACTGGATGTGGGTATGGAACTCGACGAGTGCCCCTCCGAAGGAAACATGCTTGCACTATTGCAAAACAACCTCAACCTATATTCAATATGTGTGGTGTATCGGGGGAATGACGCAAGGGACTTCAGTAAATTGATGAAACTTTTGAAGATAGTTCTTCTTACTTGTCCTCAGCTCCGCCATCTGGAGTTCCGAAATCGTATTTCAAATTTTCCTGATCATCAATACTACGGTTTCGGGTTTGCCAACAATGAGCGGCCTCCAGCGCTACATTCTCTAGAGCTATTCGGCTACCCTTTCGGAAATGATGGTAGCAACCCAAACATCGTGACTACGATAGGTTACCAAGGTCAAGAGGAACATTACTGGGCTAACAATTTCGACTGGTCGCAAATGAGACGACTCAATACTCAGCACATAGGAATGATCTTACAATGCTTGCACAAATTCACCTCACTCAAAGAAATAGTTCTCGAAGCTTACAACTATAAAGATACAGACACGAAAAAGTTATTCCAGCTAGTTCCGTCGATACTGGAAAGTATCACAGTTCCTTCTATGGATGCGATCGGCATAGAGGGTATCTTGAGACACAGGCGTAAACTTCGTATACTCCATGTGTGGTTAAAACCTAAGTATTCATGGGAGCCTTCACAGTTGATCTCATCAATGGATGCAACTACTATCCGCCGTATACGAGATAGTTGCCCTTATATTGAGGAATTGGCTTTGAGCTTAAATAGGGGTACGATGTGGTCTAATGATACATTGAATATCTTGGCCTCATTTCCAAAGTTGCACACTTTGACGTTGGACTTCCAGCCCTGCCTACTGCGTTATGACATATACGACCGTTCCTTTACCGGTATATCTGTTAGGGATGACGCTGTGCAGGAATCTCCCACTGTCTACTTGACTATGTCGACTGTTCAACAGCTCTTCAAGCACCTATTGCAGACAAGCCCGACAGCGCGGCCATCAGCGCTTAGAAAGCTTCACGTCAAATATAGACTACCACCAATCCTTGATCCGGGGGAAGACGGGATGAACTCCGATTGGTTTTACGACAATGATGTTTCATTCGAGTGCAAACTTTCCGAACGAGATGTAGATAAGCATCGCGGCATCTTCAGTATTACATGCCAAGATCTTGTGGAGAAGGAAAATGCCATTCTCCAGGATGCCTTAAATATGCACAAAGATCCAGCACAAATACTTCTCGGGAGCGAAGATCAGATCAAGGCCGTCAACTGCAAATTTAAGGTTGCCTGGTACGGACCATTACCACTAAGGGACTAGGAGTCCTATTGGTATGAGCAATCTAGAGCTTATCAAGTATTCAAAAAGGTGAAAGGTAATGCCGTTTACGAAGATACCATTTCGCCACCCGACGATGACAGCTCTAGCTATACCGGTGCGAAATAATTTGTATTTTTTCAGGGAAACGTTCTCATTTGGGCGATGCGGTCATGGGACCTTATGAGGTGGTTACCTAGCTACCTACCTTGGTATACTCATTGGGCATGTGTAAGTACACCACCATACCATTGATACACCCAGCTTTACGATTTCGTAGACATAAGTTCAACGAAATCGGAGATGAAATCTTGAGCAATCATGAAGAAAGTGAAGGAACAGAAGAGGGAAGGTAGGGGTGAATCAAGTAGTTACGAGAGCTAGGCTTAGGAGAATGATCGTTGCATAACGATTCACTCTTATTTACCAGGTACACAGTTACATAATAGACATAGGGGTTTCGGAATAAATGTTTCGTGCTTTGAAAATCATACTATCACACTAAGCTAACACCTACGGTAGCGAATAAAACCAAAATCACGCTCGCGCCTAGGTGTACTTATAGTAATATCTCATTTGCTTGGTGTTGGCCTTCTGACCTTATCTAACCTAACAACTACTTGCCCAACCCGTCGAGAACTAGCAGAAAGTAGGGACAAGATAGAGGATCTAAATGTATTATCTCTTGTAGACAAGTTACGAGGCTATTTATACCAATGCCTTGGCCTCGCCATCCTTTAGCTTGCCAGCAGCGATTAGTCTCTTGACCTCCTCGCTCCATACGCCCTTGATCTCGTCCGCGACCTTGAGACCGCCTAGCTTGCCAGCTAGAGCTGCAATCTCATCGGGATCTATCTTGCCCTGTACGAGCTCGACGTCGTTCAGCACGGCATCGATCTTGGCGGGGCTAGCGTCGCCAGCACCGGCAAAGTAGTTGGCATCCTTCACGGAACCACGCAGAACACGCTTGTTCTTCTTAACAGCGTTCTTGGCGGCCTCCTTAGCCTTCTTGTTGGCTTCGCGCTCCGTCTTAGCTTTCTCTTCGGCCTCTTTGGCGGCCTTCTCTTCTGCTTCCTTCTTCAGGCGGGCGTCCTCCTTAGCCTTCTTCTCGGCGGCTTCCTTGTCGAGACGCTTCTTGTTCTTGGCGGCGTTGGCTTCCTGGCGGAACTTCTTGATACGCTCATCGCTGGCGGAGCAGTCGTCGAGAAGCTTACGCAGGCGCGCGTTGTCCTCGGCCTTCTTCTTCTTGCGGGCGTTGGCGTTCTTGCGCTCCATGTGACGCTTTTGGTCGCGGTTCTCGTTGTCGTCCGGTACATCCTCGTCTAGATATTCGAACGAGCGCCATGAGTCGAAGTTGTACCAGAAGTTGTAAAAGTTCTCGACTTCTTCCTTGGTCGAGTTCTCATCACCAAAGGTAGGTACGGGCTGTTGCTTGGAGAAGCGGGCCTCGGACTTGAAGACACGGCTCCAGAGCTTGTAGTAATTACCCTTGGCCTGCTCCTTCTTGTTGGGCGGGTCAACGTCGGCCTTCTCGTCAACAGAGTCGAACTGACGGCGCTTGACAGGATCAAGTAGAACCTCAGTAGCTTTCTGGATACACTTGAAGAAATTATCGTCCTCAGTACTGCCCTGAGCCGCCTTCTTGTCCGGGTGGTGCTTTAGGACCTTCTTGCGGTGAGCACGCTTGATTTGTTCCTCCGTTGCCTTCCATCGGTACTTGGATAGACCGAGTACTTGGTAGTGATCTTGCGACTATATAAAGACGTTAGTAAACTGTGAATAATAGTAAGCATTTAACGAATATTTTATATATCCTTACCTTCCAGTCCTTGGCTTCCCGTTGAAGCATTAAAGGATCCTCAGGTTCGCTAACATCGCTCTCGTCGTCCTTCTCAATTTTCTTGGCGCTCTCTTGGGCTTGAATCCGGTCATCTTCGGAGAATGTGCGCTTATGGCGGGCACGGCGGGCATGGGCAAGGAAATGAGGGCCGACAGGTTCAATAGTACGCTGAGTTGATGCAGTAATAGAACCAATTGGTTTGAAGTCTTTCTCTGCAGACCAACCTTCCGGCAGGGTGGGCAGCGATCGTGCTACTATGGTTGACGTAGCCATTGTCGGTCGTTGCTATACACGTCCGATGGGTTGAAGGGACGAAAAGTTGTGAGGTAACCTTCGTGGGGTTAAAAGAATTATTTTTTTCTCTTATCTAGAACTTTTACGATTCCGACAGTGGAAAATCATTGCAGGGATTCCTTGCATTAATTAGGTACCGAGTTATGCAATCGCCCACTACCACCATAATACCTAATGGTAGGTACGGCTAGTGGGGGTGAGCAGCCACAGTTTAATCCATACCAAGCCACAACTTTTTCTGTCGATTCTATTCCGTACAAGCTCCAGAAACTTCTTTGTACCTACATACCTACGGAATACCAATGTTCTGCATAACTGCTTACAGGTACACAATAAACCTGCCTACCAATTTGATATCTGTGTTCTTAGCCTGATACTTCCACTTCTAAATAAACTATACTCGTTGGTGGTTGGAATCAAAATGGCCTTACAAGCCTATAGAGGTCTCCTCCGAGCAGCGAGGATAGCTTTTCAAGGTAGGAATAACTAGATGAATTCAAACCTGGCTTGCATAATTGTTGACGCTGTATTTTTAGGCGATGAACGAGTCCTAACCGCAGCACGGGCCTCTATACGTGAAAGTTTCCAAGTCAATGCCTCGCTAGAGTCTACGGATCCCGAGTTACCGGGCGCCATCAAGCATGCTGAAGAAGTCGCCGCCATTTTACGACAGAATATAGTGCAGGGGAAGAAAGACGGCGAAACATATAGTACGTTTTCAACTTGATATGGATTTAGTCAAGGTAAGATACGTCCCTAACAGAACATCTAGAGCTACGGATACACAAGGATACGGAACGTGGCGACAACGATACAGTCAAGTTCCCGAATGGTCAGACAGTGAAAATCGATGGGAAGACGTGTGCCGATAGGTGACACAGACAATGAGGCTAAATCCTGGAAGTCTTGTATTATATCATGATACCCATAGTGTACCAACAAACATCATAGCCGCTGTCAAGTGGTTGCGCATCCTTATAATAGATATCTCACTTAAACCCTATTGTAATCGCAATGCTCAAACGCCGCCCATGCAATAAGTCATCTCTTCTTCTTTAGTCTCCGGCCAAGCTGGCATAGTTGACATCCGCTGCCCCCGGCGGCGGTGCCACCATAGCCATGTTATCAATATCCTGTGCTGCTCCGTCCTGGCTTGCTCCTCCCTGAGACGGCGGTGCTCCGATCGCTTTGGGACCGCCATTTCCTCGTCGTTGGTCTGGAAATGCGGATCGACCATCGCGAGCCATAGAGGCCCTTTCCTCCTTATTCATCGTTCCGATTGCCTTAGGTAAACTCCAGCGCACTCGAAGCGGGCAGCCTGCAATCACCGCCCGGCCCTGGCAAGCCTCGGCTGCTTTCTCGGCGGCCTCTCGCGTCTCGTAGTTGATGAATGCGCAGTGTGACATATGACTACAGATCAACGACTTGATCTTACCGTGTTCCTTAAAAAAGTCCCGGATTTTGTACTCGGGTAAGTCGTCTTCGACACCGGTAACGAATAGACTCATGATAGATTTGTCGGAAGGAGGCATCCAGTCTTTAGGACCGGGTGGTAATTGGGATGCACTGGGGAACGGTCTTCCTCCTCTTCCTGACCTCGGACCTGTACCAGCACCCGCTGCCACCGCTGCTCTAGAGTCGCGAGTGCGTATCGGGCCCGGTCCACCAATGCCAGCTCCTACCACTGGACTACCTCCTCTTGAACTTCCAGTGGGTTTCGATTCGGTTGCGCTTCCATCCTCAATTGCCCGTCCCTTTCTGAAATACGGCTTGCTGTTCGCTAGTCGTCGTAACAGCTCGCGCGCCTTCTCGTCTGTCTTCTCATATTCTTCGGTACCTCTTCCCTCTTCAAGAGCCTTCTCGTTGTTCTGGGCGAAGTACTCGCGGTTGACTTCGCTCTGGGGTCCAGGCGCAACCATTTTAAGGGCGGCATCACGAAGTTGGATGGGTAGACCAAACTGCAAGTCGAGCATGCAGCATTGACAGCAATTCTTCATACGTGCACATGTAAGGCAGACGTTTGTGCGTTTCTTGCGGCCGTGGGCGCGGTCGGCAGCCCAAGAGAAGATGGTATAAGGTCGCGTACAGATCTTGCATTCGGCGCCGTAATCCTCTTTCAACATCTTAACATATGGGTTCGGCGGCAGGCAATTCTCGCATACGGATGGAAAGTCGGTTGACTCCCAGCCTGATCGGTTCAGGTCTTGTTTTATTTGAGGCGGCATGTTGTGAGAAAAAGTGGTTAAAGTTTTAATGTTGGTGAAATTGTCGCGACGGATTGGAAATTTGAGGCGTTCGTAGCTTAAAGTTGAATCATAGTGGGTCTAAAGATCTTATCTACCTAATCAGGTGAGCTGGTGAGGTACGAAGTAGTGAGGCTGCATTAGTTTAATATGTGGCTGATTGATGGTGGCGATATCAGAGTTAAGGAAATCTTAATAAGAAATATCCTTTTTAGAAGCATACATCATAACATTAGGCACATAATGCAACTATACAGGGTCTCCCTCATCTCCCCCGTGGGGTCCGCCGCCCAAGCCAATGGCCCGGGATCCATTTTAACTTCAAAGATGGCATTTTGGGTTTCAGCCCGGCGGTTCAAATTCCCATTTTCTAAACAAAACATTGCGGACTCCCCTAATCTCTTTATATTAATACCTATCAGCAACCTACTACCCCAGCAAGCCACGATGCCTAACAGCCATGATGTCTAATGAGACCAGCAAATCGAGATTTCCATATAGAAGCCCCATGATCAGACCAGAAATCATTTAGTCACAACATAATCGTAATTTATAATAAGCAATGCGCTCTCTCGTAAACCATGTTTACCCTTGCCACATTTACCTTCGCCGTGGGCCGGTCAATACCCCCTCAATAGGTACTCAACTGCTATTAAGAGTTGAGACATGAACTTAGTTAAACCACCGAGCGCTTCCCCGCAACAAAGGTCCGAGTTGGGAAAAGTTGGGAAAAAAACACCATGTTGTTGTCGTACCATATCACCAGCTCTGCTAATTTTCATAAGACACATGTTAGATAAGTACATAAGTACTCTAAGTTGAATGTTTTACTGGAAACGTAAAGCAACTTAAAGCAACAGATATGTAAGTTATGCCCTGTCCACGAGACCATACTCGAGGGACTAGTTCCGGTCCGGCTCCTTAGGTGGCGTTTCCTGTCTTCTTATGTTAAGATAGTATGGTAAATCCTAAATGGGATGAGACAACTCCCCATACGTGCTCATGCTCGGAGATGCCATGGAAAGCCTATATCTATACTCTCATTTCCCATCTTTTTCCATAGAACCACCTAGCTATCTTCACTCTCCTACCTTATTTATTCCCAAGACTTCCTTGCCTTTTCAGATAACATCATGGAAATTTCCCAGAATAGGATTGGGAAAGATCCTCAAATGGTCAACCAACCCGCTTCACCTATCCAAGGTAGTAGTACTGGCGAAAGCGTCTCGGCGCAATCTACAACATCGCGGGCAACTATACCCAAGCACACTATATCACACGACGAAGCCGCATTAGTACAAGCAAGCTCAGGTCCCAGCATCCTTACGGAAAATGACTGTCCGGAAGCCCTGGCTTACGCATGGCCCGAGTGGAAAAAATGGGGGACACTTACTATCATCTTCCTCGTCCAAATCTCTAGTACGCTTCTCTTTATGTTTATGCCACTATACAGCCTATACTTTCCCTGCTTCGAATTCCTATATAGGTACCTTATTGAAACGCGGATCCTAATTTTGGCTCTTTAGTGAACTTGAACGCTTCCTTATATGCGAACGGACAGAGCGGTATTGTCAAGGACCTCGGTGTTAGCAGCCAAGACGCAGTTAGCGGTGCCGCCGTGTTTCTCGTCCTATATGCGTTTGGATGTGAGCTGTAAGCTTAACCAATACACTCTCCATCCCGGCCTCTCATGTGTTAAACCCTTCCATAGATGGGCGCCTTGGTCTGAAGAATTCGGCAGAAAACCAGTTCTTCAATACTCGCTTCTTATGGTCAATTTATGTTGCATCCCTGTTGCTCTCGCCAATATACATCGGTCATTCGTTGGAATTCTCCTCGGACGTGCATTTGGAGGCCTTTTCTCCGCCGGCGGCAGTGTTACGCTGGGAGTTGTTGCGGACATGTTTACCGCTGATGAGCAAGAACTCCCGCTGGCATATATTGTCCTCTCTTCCGTAGGTGGCTCTATCATCGGACCCATCATTGGCGGATTTATCGAACAAAATCTATATTGGACGTGGACGATCTGGATCCAGCTCATCTTCGGATTGTTTGTCCAAATACTACATTTGGCATTCGTTCCAGAAACTCGTTCCGCCATTCTAGTTAATAGGTATGCGAAGAAAATGAGGGAGGCTAAACTCGAAGCGACCGGCGAAAATAGCAACGTCTTCGGACCCTTCGAGTTGAAACCGTTCACAGACTATCTAGTTCCAAAGGAAGTTTTCGCTATATGGACCCGTCCTTTCCAGATGCTCTACAAGGAGAAAATCGTCTTGGTGCTATCTTTACTGTCCGGGTTTAGCGATGCCCTAATTTTCATGCAAATCCAGTCCCTGCGTCGCGTATTCCAGCAGTGGAACTTTACCAACATCCAGATAGGGCTTGTAGGTCATATTAATAGTCACGTTAAATCGTGGTATGCTTGCTAATCCCGCCACTAGGCTTTTATCCCGTTTGGACTTGCTTATATCCTGGGGTATCTACTATTCATTCCATCCATATACCGTAACCGGGCGCTACGGGCGAAGAATCCTCTTAGTGAGCACGCTCAATACGAATCACGATTATGGTGGCTTCTCTTCACCGCACCACTTCTCCCCATCGGATTAGTGATATTTGCTTGGACAAGCACGCCTGAGGTGCATTGGATTGCCCCGATGATTGGGTGCCTCTTCATCGGCATCGCTAACTATACCATCTACATGACTACTATCGACTACATGGTGAAAGCGTACGGTCCTTATTCTGCCTCTGCAACGGGAGGCAACGGCTTCGCTCGTGACTTCTTGGCTGGAGTGTTGACATGGGTTGCAGCACCATATTACGACGCGTTTGATTTTCACTACGGTCTTCAGGTAGCGAATACCGTGCTTGCCGGTATCGGATTGATTCTCGTAGTCGCTACATTCGTCATCTACTATAAGGGGCCGTCGATGCGGAAACGTTCACCCTTCGCCGAGTCGATAAGCCATAGCAGAGGTGATGCTTCCGCGGAAGTTCCGCCCTCAACAATCATTTGAAGAAAACGAGAAAGGAAACTAAAGACAAGTATGTAAATATTAACTAGTTGAACCTGAGCAACAAAAAATCAAAATGAAATCAAAATGCCCTGTAAATATGATATAACGTATATAACCGTACCAACTCTACGATATATATTGGTACATAGTTATTTAATTCAGTCTTATCTAGGTAATTTAGTAATTGAGTGTTAATCCCCCCCAAAAACATCGTAGTAAGCCGGTACTCTATTAACATATACCTCTTATGTACCGAAGCACTGTATCGTAATAGACGGCCTCGTTTAGAAGGGATGGTGAGAAAATGAACGAAAGAGGAGAAATTTTTATTTCAAGGGTAATATGCTATTATTACAACTATCGTGACTTTCATGTTGCCATTTTTTTACTTTTCGGTGCTGTCCGCCGGCCTCTAAGCCTCTGCCAAGCTCCGGAGTCCGGGATGTCGGTTTTCGGGGCTCCGAGTTCTCCCAACGATAAAAAAGTAGATGCGGAGAAATTTCACCCCAGACTGTCAGGGCCAGATCAATCGTTCCCGTCGGCTACCTTTTTTCTAACTGGTTCTAGTTTCTTTTCACTCTATAACCTAAGGAACCTACTAAGAGTACAATATATATCTAAAGATTTATATAGAAAATATATTAAGATTCATTTTTAAATATTCATATCATCACTACCTAGGCAAGTGCCTACCTTTTACTTGTTATATGTCGCTTAAGGCACGATTAGAAGAAGTGCCGTTTTTCAATGTAGGTAGTTCATTAAGATCCATTACGAGAGTTAGCTCCTGATATATTCTGGAGACCAATGAGTATCTGTCTAATAAGTCGGTTCTTTTATTATGTCTAATAATTCAATCGATCATAGCCCTCTTAATATTTCGGGGCATTACTAAACCTTACTTATGAAATACGATAGAAACGATAACTCGGCACAATAGACGGGATTCGTAAGACGGGAGCGGCACGAACTGACTCAACCCCAAGCCTCTTAGAACCAAGACTTCATGATAAAAACGACTATTAGCGATATTTTAGTGTAAGTACCTTAGGTAATTTTACGTCGTCTCCGTCATCGTTCTAAATATATTTGGTTCCTTATCCGAACCAACCCCAGAAGATTCGCTACTAACGGCGTAAGTATTTCGCAGCTATTTCTAGTCATGATATTTTCGCTGCGGCTGGATATAACAAAAGTTTATCCTTTACTTAGGTACCAATAGTCGCAAATTTACATGACTACCAATGATCCTGTCAAGTTTTTTTCTTTTTCTTTTTTAAGGGGGCGCACGCGAGCACCTCAGGTTCCTACCGCATCAGCCTATATCCCGTGATAATGTCATAGACTACTTCGTTACATAGCATTTCTAACGGTATACCGATATCAAAGCCATGCTCAAATGACCAGATGTTATAACTACCTAACATACCTAGGTAGGTACCTAGACCTATTATTGAATAAGTTCCTAATATCACTATGCTGGTCTATACTCAATATTAGTTGGATAGTGACAAGTGTCCCAGCCTCAGATGATCCTCACGACACGCCTTTTCAAAACATGCTTAATCTCTGCAAGGATAGCCAGCGAATCGATTACTTCCTTACTGTCCCAAAGCACGGTTTCCCTAGCAGTAAGATAGAGGCGCTCTATCCGCCTCCAATCATTGCCGCCCTCAACGCTTTCGGGTATTAAGAAGCATGCGCGTTCGGTAGTCCGGAGGACACGCCGCCACTGGATTAGCTTTAAAATTGCAAACTTTTGCCCTATATAAGCTCTATGCTTTTGTCCATATTCACTACTTACTGCAGCTATCAACATGTCGGAAATTCTTGCCAATAACTTTGGATACGGCAATGATGGATGAGGAGCGCTGAGTAAGTCCTGAGAGTCTAGCTCTAGAAAAGGAGCACGAAGAGTGATACTTCCCCCCTTTACGGCACCAAAAGGATCATGAGTAGCAAGCTGGATATTGACATCTATAACTTCGGCGAAGCGTTTGACGCGATCGAATTGCGAGTCAGCCATGAACAAAACTTTCCGGCCCAGTATACTTGCCCAACTCCATGATGGAGCAAGATATTGGTCAAGCAAAGTTGGCTCGTCTTCGATATAGCCACTGGGTATGAGTGAGGCTCTTGTCTATTGCATTCCGATGTTAGTCTTGGACTAATTCATACACCTCTAAACCGGGAGCAATGTATTTCAGATACTCGAGGGTAGTATAGTACAATGACGAATCCGTCGAACGAAGGGGTATTTTTATTTGTATAGCTTGCTTACCCAGGTGAGGCCTTGTATTAAATCCATCTTCCAAAGTCCAGCAACGTACGTGTCACCCGTAGCTCGGTGGAATTCCCTTGCGAGTCCCGATAATGCAGGAAGGGTGTCAGTTGGCTTGGTGAGTTGCCTAGATGAATAATTCTCGATGATCGTCAGCCAGAAATCGAAATGTGACATCCCGAGAAAAACCCCAGGCGGCTTGAAGTATCCCTGCAATGTGAATGGTTTCCAGACAATGGCTCTTTGACGTATAGTTTCTAGATCTCGTGCCTGGAGGATATTTGTTAGTGATAGCCATGGAACTGCAGCAGCCGGGGGAATATGCATCTCTCGAAGAAGAGTGATCAACTGTCTCCTCCAACTAGGAATTATCTCCTGACGGAGTGACTGAATGAATTCTTTACTGCGATATACCTCCACTATCCTAACGGTCCGCCCTGCTTCATCTACACTCCCTTTCGGACACTCAAAACACAACTGCTGTTGACCGAACCATAATGTTCGGGGTGCCAAGAGGGTTTCCTGCAAAACCCAACCTCTAGTGTTCGGAATGCTCTGATGCATCCTTTCATCCCATAGTTCAGACCCTAGGCGTAGGAATACTTTAGACGGATTTTTATCTCCGTTCCTCCAGTCAAGCCAACACCTAGGGCGATTCGACGCTACTCTTTCTCGGAAGATCCCTTCGCTAGTTTTGGAAGCACATGCTGCCGCTATCGTGACGACTGCTCCTCTGTAAACCTCGCGCATCTGACTAGCCTCCTGGGCCCAATCCTCATCTGACTCTTGAATAATGCATAACGCATCGATCCAGATGTAACGGATGCCGAGGGCTTTGGTGATGTTTATGGCATCACGGATAGTAGGAGGAAACTCTTCAATTGGCCGGCCCTCGCGAAATAATCGTTCAGTTGCTGCTGTAAGTATGAAACCAGAATCACCGCCCCAACAATATGACAGTGCCGCAAATATTCCACATTGCCCGCCACCATCAACAAGCCTAGGATTCACTCCCTCCGTATCGATAATTCTCGTCGGAAGTTTAGAAGAAGTCGAATATTGAGAAGAACATGACTTATGTTTATTAACGCAGTCGCCTAGCAATCTAGCTGCAAGTTGCAAACACTTTTGCGATCCCGAATTGCTATATATGGACCTAGCAAGAAGATCTTGGTGGTCCAATGGCTCATGACCTACAACTTTGTTTACTCATTACTGTACCATCAGAACAAATCGCGACTTACCTCTTAGGGCGCATACCTCAAATGATGCCAGAATGCGTATAGCTCCCCTTTCCCCGTTTTGAATGACAGCAACATGCGGTAACCCGTTAAGAGTAGCGTCCCAGGCAGTCGTTCCTATGAATATCTGCCGCGCGTTCGTGCCCTTAAGTAACTCATCATGAACAAGTTCGTTAGGGTGAGCATTACTAGCATATGACTGCCATATGCAAGCGCAGAGGTCACATTCATCGATAGAGGACTGTAACGAAAGCAAGTTGGGATGATGTTCGAAAAAGTGAGGGATTGCCGGCCGGAGACATTCTAACGTATCCGGCGCAGTGGGATCATTAAAGCCTTTGGGTGGTTGAGCAGCAGCTTTCACCAATAGTTCTCTCACATCAAAGTTGACGCATATGGCACAGAGCATACTATAACTTTTGCGGCTGTTCAATGAGATCTAGGCATGTGAGAGGAATGAAGGAAGTCGATGGGACGAGACTAGCACGAGAACAAAACGAGAATGATCTAATTTCAGATGCCGCTAGCAGATCTCCATGTGGTATCTCCATGTGGTAAAGCCTCGGCAGCTCGCTGTGGGAACGCTTAGGAGGCAGTGTTTTGAGAAGTCACGGCGACGCGTCATTAGATATGGCTTGTAGGGCTGATTTTATACGGAGTCTTTGAACCGGGGTTTTCGGAATATTCCGTGCCACACAAAGTCGTGTTTATGGGACTACGGGACTTTATGGGACTCTATGCAACGTCCCCCTAGTCCCCTGAATCTAAGAATACTCCGCCTCAACTCGTCGTATTGTTGACCTATACTCTTTGAACCCCACGGTTATCAAAGACTATTCAGAACTTCTGGAAACGCACAGGGGCATTATATTCCCCCCCTTCACTATGTTACTCTACGCAGGTAGTGTATATCTACTACCAAACCGAATTAAATACATAAGCTAAAAGCCTGTGCCGTTTGGCAGGACGGGTTTAGGGATAGTATGTAGCGAATCAAATTCGATGTGAATCACGCTTGGCAAGATAGTCGACATCTTCCTTTTTCATATCTTATTAATATTCCTCCCTATCAATCTCCAATTGCCCAACTACCGTCGGCCATCTCTAGATGACTACTTGCTTCTGCATGGGTACCTACTTTATCTAGCATACAGATGCGAATTTAGGCTTTTACAAGAGCGAATTTAGTCACAAAAAGGTATCACGCGAGATCAAATGCCGATCCCAATGGCGTCGAGCGCACCAAGTTGGCCAGGCGTGCGTCCTGTCAAGACATGCACAGAATGCAAGCAATCAAAGGTGCGTAAACCCATCCTCGCATGTTAGGATAGACTCAACTAACGCTGAGACAGCTTCGATGCGACTCCAAGGATAGGTTTCCAAATCCTTGTACAAGATGTCAGGCAAGAAACCTTACTTGTACGGTTGATCCGTCCTTTCGGAGAACGCCGGCTAGAAAGTATGTCTTCAGGCTCCTTGACGCCGAAATATCTGCGTAGGAATTTTCTTCATGTGGCTACTAATGACGGCGAATAGACGGCTTGAGGCCATGTCAAAAGAGCTACGAGAGCTTCGAGACCAGAGAATATCAGAAGCGCGCGCCGGTTCTACTACGAGCCCAGATCCGGATACTACACGATCGCAAGATTCATCCATCAATGCATCGCAGCCGTCCGTTACTATTATGATGGACGACTTCGAACTGATAGGCTTGGAATCTTTCGATCTTGGTGGCGTTATAATTGACAACCAGACAGCTATCACGGCATTCAAGCAGTAAGTATTTTTGTTGTCAAATAAGTCAATCCAAATTAACAGATCTTGCAAGTTTTACTGCCTACTTCCTCCCAAATCTCCCAATACTAGGACCGGTATCGCTCAAAACCATTCATCATTCTCACCCGTTCTTATTCTGGACGATAATTGTTGTCGTCTCATTACGTTTACCCGCAGGCTTAGATGAGACCTTATTCGATCGACTCCATGAGCCGTACATGAGAATGCTCAGGGAGGAAATTCTGCGGGCTCCAATGCCGCTAAGCAAGATCCAAGCGCTTTTGATTCTTTGCATGTGGCCGCTACCAGTACCTCACCAAAGGGATGACCCAAGCTGGCTATACTGTGGGATCGCAGTGAATGCTGCCCTTTATATGAGTCTTCATAGATCGAGCCCAAGATCAGGGGTTGTTCCTTCTCTACATAGCGTTGGTCCCGTAGGTGGAAGCGCCCGCGAGAGAACAAACACATGGTTGGGTTGCTTCTATGTTAGCACATCGTAAGCCGTTCGATCTCGTATAAGATCTATCAGCTAGCTAATTATCTTTCAGTCTTAGTATGCATCTCGGCCTTCCCCCGATGATCAATACACCTTCCGACCTTGCTGCTATCCGTACGACTCTCAGTGAAAATACGCTTCCTCGCGAGTTCGCTGTTCAGCTTAGAGTGCTGCTCACTTTGGCGGGGTTTACCAATGTCCTTGTACATAATGCGAACGACGGCGTAGTCGATTCTTCGGTCATTCAGCTTCTTGACGGCGAGCTAGATACCCTAAAAATAACCTTTCCTGATGGATGGACAAGCATGACTGACCTTAGTGTCCTGGTCGTGAAAATGCACATTTACACTCTAGTGATAACCCGGGCGCGATCAGGTACCGGTGCGAAGGAGATATTACTCAAATTAGGGCTGGCTACCGCTCTTCGCATCATTCACCTAGCAAACTCGCGGTTCCATGAGAGACTAGATAAGAATCAAACATTGACGACGGCGCAGCGCGAAAAGACGCTACCCAAAGATTACTATAGGGGTCTGGCTTTTGCGACTATATTTCTCCTCCGATATTTTAGTCTCAACAATAATGCCAACGCCGAAGAACAACAGTTAGCAGCAAATCATGTCATCATGGCTCATACGATATTCAAAACACTAGCTACACGTCATCGAGATGAATACGACAGGGCTGCTAGTCTATTCGAAACCCTCTGCAAGCAAGCACCCGTCTCTGCCGATACTAGCAGGCCCAATCTTCCGGATCGAATGGGTGTATCTATAGTACTAGACGCAATCGATACAGCCCGCGAGCTACGCGGCTTTCCTATAAATCCTTCGGTACCCGAGATCGCGGTTACTACAGAAGCTCTACCCAGCGAAGACAATATCCCACAAACGGATGTCTTCACTACTAACCCTCAGGTGGAGGAGCCTTGGTCATCGGATCTTATTTTCGCTAACATGTTTTGGGGTGATCCTTCGTGGGATATTTTCAATCTTCCTCCTGACCCATCAGAGTTCCATTCAGGACATGGGTTATAGCGGTGGGTTACAGCGGGGTAGCAATTGTATATAAAGGCATCACATAAAGATTTACATAGACATGATAACTTGAACATAATGATCATAAACTACCTACACATAGATACAAAATATAATACAGTAGTATCAGTACCTCCTCTATATTAACTAAGCCTTAGAAAGGGAAGCAAGTAGTTCTTCCGGCAACTTCAAGTTTACAAGCGGAAGATGTTGCTGAGATCCATGAACGTCATTCTCCATGAATCCTCCACCCGGCATACGCTTGCCAGCCCGAATACGGGGGATTGTGGCTTTAAACGCCTGGGCCGGGTCGAAGAATCCACACCACAATATGTCGCTCTCTGGCAGCTTAAAGACGGAAGCCACCGTTTTGATAGATAGAAGGCCGGAGTCCTTGACCTTAAGATAAGTTTCCCGGGACTCGAAGATGAGGTCAAAGGTGATCTCATACGGACCCGAGTTCTTAGACCTTACAACTTGGGCTAAGTCTCCAAGTTTAGTAGGCTTGGTATATCCGTTTGATTTTGAGCCATTGATAAGTTCAGCCGTTGCGAAGCATTCCTCGCGGTTTGGCTTGACTCCATTTGCAGAGCCGTTAGTAGTCGAGATAGGAGCTTTTGACGATGATCCATCTCCTTTGCCGATTAAAGAGGTAGATTGGGTAAATAGAGGCTTTTGTTGCTTGTGGGTTCCGTTACCGTTTACACCATTGGTAGCAGGAGTTGAGATGCTATCTCCCAGTAGTAAACCCTCCTCGCCTTCTTCAAGGTCCATGAGGTGGTACATGGTAAATCGCGAGCATGGACCCAACTCGATCACAGACTTGCCACCGATACCGAATGCAAAGTTCCCCGAAGTGGCCTTCTGTCCTGGATAACTTCCATGCTAGAAGAAGTTAACAACTGACTGTATGAGATACGGATATTAATTCAACTTACAATAACACCTATTCTAGCGGTGGCTGCAATACTGGTTGCTAATTCTTGCGTAGGGGCCAGTGCCTCACCAATAAGGAATACCTCAGGAGATGCACTCTCTACGCCTTCCTCTGGCTTTCCGTAGATATGGAAATCAAACTCCCACTTTTCAGTCACATGGCTATGCTGTTCAACAGCATACCGTTTGACGAGCTTGAGTAATTCATCGAGTTGGCTAATTAGAATTGCTGCTTCAATATTAGCAAATGAGAAATGAGACTATGCGGAACCATTCAGTGGACTTACGGTCTCGGAAGCTACCCAAGAACAGTGATCGGTACCCAATGATACTGGCGGCCTCTAATTTTACTTGGTACGGACCACTCTCTTTCGAGAAATGGAACTTGCTGCCACGGACTTTGATCGTCCTCTGATCGGGTAGCTGTTCGTAGGTCGCGGAGTTCAGATCGAAATATCCACCCGGACCATGCAAAATATCAGGGCGCGATTTCTCGTACATCGTGTGTGCAGCCACTGACACCGGAGTACAATGGGCCGTCGGCGATAAAGGCGAGATGGTAAAACCTCCGTCCTTATATACTGTTGCAATAGCACCGTGCGACTTTGGCACAGCACATGTCCCTCCACACTCTAGAATCTTGCCCATGTGCGTAAATCCACCCATCTGGCGTTGGACCACGGCCGAGTTCACGTCGTTCGTATCTAATCCGGCCAAATAAGCGCAATAGGCGACGTACGGGGCTGGATCGTAGGCACGACCGCCGACTATAACGTTAAAGTCTGGATTTGCCTTCATCGCGTCGATAAACGGCTCTGGTCCCATCTGCGCGACAACCACTGATGATTCATCGATATCCTCTTCGGTCAAATCCGGAACACATGGCCCGCATCCACGTACGCCTCCTGCCCTGAGGCGTTCCCGGACTGTCTCCTTCTCGATATTGGAAAATATGGCCACTGTCTTCAAGGAATAGTCCTCATTTCCCTTCTCGGCAGCAATTTCTTCGATAACCTTTACAATCTCTCGGACGTGTTCGTCGATTCCGTCTCCTCCCGCCGAGCTGAAAATCAGCGGAACCCGGAACTCATGGACTAACTTAAGCAGCTTCCTCAGGTCCCGAAGGTAAGATGTTCGGGGGCAGCCCATTATTTTCTGGGCAAGCCTGTCTGGACCACTATCGGTCGAGCCGGAGTCTAAGATTAGAGCGGTCGGAATGCCCGTCGCGATAAGATGTCTTAAGGCGACAGCGTTCTCCTCCTCATTAAGGCCATAGCCGAGCATGCCTACTGGGGTAATAATATTGCATAGAGGTGTTGACGCCGCCTCGGCATCATTGAACTGGTTACTGGTTGCGACTGACATTTTGGAAAGTTTCTGACTGGGTTAGGTAGATTTCAGGGATATAAATGAAGGGTATAGAGTATTGGATATTACTTGAGTAGTTGGATAAAACAGATATAAGATAACGTTGACAAATAAAGGGGTAATAAGGTATACGGCTCACTACTTATTCTTATAATACAGAGGCGTGTTACGCTTCGTCCAACCCAAATCTGGACAATTTCCCCATACGTCACCAATAGCAGAGCAGCGATTTAGTCGTGACAACCCGAACCTCGCATTTCATACAGCGCACAGCCACTCCCTATGGCACGCTTCGCTTCCCTCGGCCGCCCGGCAATGTTCTGTCCTTCCGCTGTCGCCGCCTACGCCATGTTGCAGGCCCACTAAGCGAGATTCGCGTCGAGGCCGATATTCGCTATATAAGCCGAAGTTCGCCTTATGACAAACTACACCATTCCAACCACTAAGTGAAGCATTATCAATATACCCAGCGAGTTCCACGAGTCAGATAATAACTTGACCTGACTTGGGCCTGGCCTGACTTAGCCTGGATAGATCCTTTTTTAGGTATATCTACCCGAGTCGAGCGCCAAGTTTTTTTATTTGGTATTTTATACGAATATTTTTAGGGCAATATTATTGGTTATTGGTAAGGGTTTTGGGTGAAATATATTAGGTGGCTGATGTGGCTAAGTGTGGCTTTATAAGGGTATACAGGCCAAGTCGACGATACGGCCGGGTAAGCCCTCAAATCTAATATATCTGACTTGACTCGTATCGAGCCAGGTATATACGATTATCTGACCTGACCTGACTCGTGGAACTCGCTGAATATACCGCCCTCATGCACAGCAACCGTAAAGAACTTGATCTGAACCCTGTTTTCATACACCCTCTCTAGTACTGTCTCATATCTTATTCCATTCATGTGAATAGATGCTCCCTGTTGTATCTAATGGTAGTCGGTGTACACGTAACATGATGAAATCTATTAACTAGCACGAACATCTTATGATAAGTTTAAGGTAGTATGTTGGGCTAGTCAATATTAAAGGCTAAGTAAGTAGTTAAGTTAATACTTAGTTAAAGTCTTAAACTATGACTTTACCATTCAACCCGAAGTCGAAAGACTATTAACTATCGTAGAAGTATAGTGGTTACGTAATCACGCAACTTGAAGAACCACCACAACTACTGCTTCGTATAGTGTGTGTTTAATAATATGTCATCTTCTGCTTTATTAAGCATCTGACAAAGGATTAGATCGTGTCATATGTTTAAACACGGATATTAGCACGAAAGCTATCTTCGGTAGTTTATGACGACGATCGGATCTTGTGATCTTCGTAACGGAATCGGAGTAGATCTTTAAATCCCGATGGCATTTTGGCATTTCAGCATTTCCCCGCGAACATCACTTGATACATCAAATCAAATGTCTAAAGCATAGCATTATATATTCAGAACGCCGTTACCGGAGTATTTCTAACCTTAATAGCAATTATATTGGCCCTGATAAATGCGATTAGTTGTATGAGAAAGCGTTAAGATCTAAGACTTAAGTGTGCTTAACAGTGTTCTTTAAGGTTATAAGTTCGAGCTATATCACCTGGTACATATATTGAGATACCATCTTATAGATACCCGTTTGATCACCTAGTTAATACAGTTAGTCCGCTTAGTATAGCTTTTGAGATTTAATGAGGGTCGGATTCTTATTATATGTTTATTAGGTGCTAAGGAGGTCATATTATTAGGTCGAGAAGGGTACCCGAGTGAGATGAAAAGAGCCCAGCTTCAAGTATATAGGTGTAATAGTAATTTATGACCGCTCAAAGATAGGCGAGGGTTACCCTCTTTGTATAAACTAGTTACCTTTCTCCCGCCAATATCAAGAAATGATACCTATATGGTTCAATCGCTTGCAAGAATATTGTCTCTACTCTAATTATTACAGCTATGCCAGTGCATTCAGCAGAACATACGAGATGGACGCACTCCGAATATAAATTCCACTGAGCACTATGCTTTAATATTAGTATACCTTGGTAAGTACCTAACCTGCCAATCATTGTCATTGTAACCTCATTTTCTGTATTCTCAATCGTAATGTAATAATAGAATTTCAATACCTTATAGCGCATGCTGAGAGCATCTAGTAGGAAAGGTATTTGAAAACGCAATATCTACTTCCTATATACTGGGTGACCTAAGGTACTTAGGTAGGTAACCATTTAACTTTTTAGTATGGCTGATACGAATTTGTTATGATGGTATCATTACGCGTGCTTGACTCTTAAGCTGCTTCTGTTATCTAACGCTCGATGCGGAAAAGATAACTACCTGAAAGTAAACCGTGCTGTAAGGTCTACCTCGGGATTACTTAAGAGCTTAGAGTAGTAAGCCTATAGAAGGTTCATAGCTCTCTAAACAGCAGTAAAGTTATTTTCTCGCTGCTTGCTTGACCGTTTTGGCTTTGAGGTGAAGAGGCTCCGAGGAGCGTAAAAAATCCATTAAAGATCATGACGCATTTTTCTATTATTCTCTAGGTACCTGTTGATTAACATGCTTCACATAGTAGGTTGCCTTAGTACGGATCTCCTACTTTGATATGCTCGGATTGTTCGAGGCAAGTGCAAAATGAAACTTGAGTGTCACGATTATTGAACGCATGTTCAGAGCATGCTACGCCCTGTATCCTACCCTATACCTATCCTGACCAACAAATAGGTAGGTTTTCAAATACTTGACGTAGACTTTAACTTAGTATCATCAATACTGACAAGCAAGGAATATCGTAGGCAAGAGGCAAAAATAAAAGGCTATGGGTGGTGATATCTAAGATCACATTTAATACCAACACTAACATCGTTAGTATGGCAGCGGGAATACAAAAAGAGCTTGTCTCTAATTACGTCCTAGTTTTAGTGTTTTAACTACATGTTAAATATGTTACAACTAGCCCAATAAAAAGCACATACCTACATGGCACACAACTGGATATAGGTGCTCCCAAAAGTATTTTAGGTATATTCTATATTTCCATAGGAGTTGTTTAACTAATATATCTACTAACTGATATGTCTACGTGTCCCTTTAAGTGATTGCTCAAGTATCAATGTCTAACATATAGTGCTGAGCTACGAAGTAAGGGATGGGCGGTATTTGCTCATCTGTATAACATCCAAGCCAGGCGCCAATGTTCTCAGCCACTCAAACATTGAAGGCAGCATCTATTACCGAAAGCAGCCTCGGGCTAGATATCTCGACTATTTGGATACTATAGCCTTAGCTTGCCAGTATCTTAGCTTTGAGTAACTTCAAGGGTATCTTATACTGATCTCGTCATGGAACTCTAACCAATTAATCACTTCCCCGGCACCTCTTCCTCATCGGATACGTCTTCTCCTGCTTCAATGGCTTTCTGTCTCTTCTTCGCTTGTCGTTCCTTTTTCTTCTCTAATAATTTGGCTAGCGTCTTCGCAGTATTGAAAACACCTCCTGTACCCGCGCCGCAGGCAGCACAGCTCGGATCTTTTCTATACCTCTGTAATGCGCACGGCAAGCAGAAGTAGTGTTGACATCTAGTCACAATAGGCTCTTTATACGGCCCCTTGCAGATGATACAGGCGAACGGTATTTTTTCGAGTAAAGCTTCTTCGGCTGCGTCAACGTCACCTTCGTCGGCATTTGCGCCGCGATTGGCGCTGGCCATTACTTTTCCGCCCAGGTTCTTCTTCCCTCTGTTTACGTTTTCCCACTCCTTATCCAGCTGCCAGCCTTGTTTATAGTCCTCACGAGCATGGAGGAACTTGCAGTTATCCCCGAAACCACAGAAGCCTGTCTGCTTGTAGTCTTTGCATACATCAGGCGCGAAGTCGGTGACTGTGATGGTCCTGATGTTGGTGGCAGCCTTGATAGGCCCGACCGTCCGATTGGGCGCGTTCGGATTCTTCTGTATGAATTTGGTCTGGTTGGCGAGACCTTTGTAGGTCCCATCGGGTTGTATGGAAGGGTCTGCTACTGCATCTTTGGATTTGGGAAGAGGTCGCGTCTTTCCTAGTAGGTTTGCGTCCTCATCAAACCAATTTGTCTGTTTTGTAGCATCGTTTGTACTTGTGATAGGTACACTACGATCAGCTTCGAAGATGGTGGCGCCGTGATTTCGGTCGGTTCGTGTTACGTTATCCTTGGATGAAGCTGTCACTACGGCGGTATTCTTCTTGCGTCGCTTGACTCGTTGTCCTGATTCGTCTTCGGATGATGTGTAATCGTCACTGTCGCTGTTGGCAGGCGGCGGTGTCGCTGGGCGTTTTCGGATATTGGCTTTCCCCTTTGCGCCTCGTTTTTTGAAGATGGCAACTGGAGCGATAGGAGCGTCTGTCGCTGCTGGAATACTCGGCGTATTGTCGTCGGCCATTGTATAATATCAATTCGTGGGGTTTGTACTGAAAAGATTTTATAATGCAGCGATGAGGGCTGAATGTTGATTTGGTTGATATTGAGGAAATGGGTAAGTTTTGCGTCATGTAGCTTCAATGTAATGTTTTCTAATCAAAAGCTTCTAGAAACACTGAGCCTTATCGTACGGGCTATCAACAGCAATCGTCAAGATTTAGCGTACGAATGTTCCAGGTACATAGGTACCTACAGCATATTACCTGAGCTAGGCTTTATTGGTCGAAATGTTCTTACAGTGCGACCGTAATGTACCCAGTAGATTGTGTCTTCAGGTCTCAGCCTTGTATTGTTTCGACTAGCGGGAGTTAAAATTAGCAGGGTACCCCTCCGGCGGTGGGGAGCTCTAAGATTGGGTTCTCCTCAATCCTTCATGCGTAACACGCGTAACACAATAATTTCCTGTGATCCAATGGTTTCCTGCCTCGATCCAGCAGATAAGGCTGCCGGCGAGTTGTATGACGTGTTTTGAGATCGAGCTTTACCGGGTTCCAGCTTGATATGTTGATAATTTGGGAGAGCATGGATTGATATTTTACAGGCAGAAGATTAGAAAAATATATGTACCTATGTACCTTCTAATATCATGCATGTGTAATCTGAGTTGGCGATAGGGATTACTTGTACTGCATCAGTACCTGAAGTATTTAGGTACATATGTATATTGTATCATCTGAAGTGTCAGCCGTACATTTCAGTAACAGGCGCACTTTAAGCACTAGCGGCCCGCCACGTGTTAGAAGCTAATACTTAATATTTTCACACTGTCTGCGGGATATTGCATTGATCCCTACCGTAGCTCATCCACACTTTGTTGCCGCAAATGCACAAGCCATTCAATTGTTTAATACAGGTATGTAATACAGATTTTCCGTTCTTCCTATCTTCAACATCGGCATCTTTGTTGACTCTTGTCCCCCCTTTCCCTCCCTTCCCTCTGTTGTTTCTCCCGGCCTCCCTTCTTTCCGTCCGGGTCCGTCTTATTATTTGTGAGACAGCTCTTAGCCAATTTAGGAATCCGACCGTTTCTTAGACGGATTTTCCAAGTCTCCAAATTCTCAGCCTCCGGATCCCGTTTGGAGCTCATTTGTTTCTTCTTGAGCAGGACGCGTCGTCTTACACGGCACCGGTCAACCGCATGCTCGCGCCGTACCTGCATTCTACCTAACAAACCTACACACTCATTTAGTCACTTATCTCGTCATTCGCTCATCTGCTGTACACTCTTCTAATTGTATCACCTGAATTTTCCCCATTTTTTTAAACAGAAACCAAATTACCCGCGACACCTTTTTGTTTCTTTTTTTCCTTCTCGTAGGGACCTTGTTCTGTCTAATCAATTGTTAATACCTACCATCGTTACCTTACGTTACCTTTAATCCCGACTTTTTAACAAAACGACCGATTTCGTCTTGCTTTTTTCCGACAATCACCTGCAGTCGACAACATCATCTCGATTATCCTAGACGGGTTAAGGACAGGACAGGACAGGCCAGCACAAATTTGAATAATCCAACGTACTTTAGGTACCTGTCTTAAAACCTTAGGACGTGCTAATTTTTCTTCCTGGGCGGGCACCTGCGTCGCGTGTTTCCTGTGCAACAATTTGTTTAGGTTGTGCCTTCGCGTTGTGCAGTCGCAATTGCACCTGCATGTTTTCGACCCGCGCACTGTACTTCGTACCTCATAACATTGGATTGGTGGAATCGACCTGTCAAAACTTCAAACTCGGACAGACACCGCGTCCTTGAGTTTATAATTCTACCAGTAACATTTGCACTACCCCTGTTACTAAGAATTCCAGCGCATTCGAATTGGCCTGAGACTTTGATCGAGGAACGTCATCCGAGGCATTCAATTCCGATTGACAGCAAATCAATAGAAAACTTTTTGGCCATTAGCTGTTCTGTTTGCCATATTTTTCGCCGTCATCAGGATCATCCAAGTCATCTCACGTCAAAAGTTGGGCGCTGTCAAAGTCCACGCCACACTGTTCGAATCTTAATTGGACGTGTGCTTTACTCGCTGGGCCTTCAGTCTACCACTCAATCCCTTTTGACTCATTAGGCTGCATCACTTTGGCTCTTGGCCCAGGGGCAGTATTCGTTAGCTCCCGCCACGTCAAAAACATCCTCTACTTACCAGATTTTCGCAATTCACGTGCGGCCTTCGCGTCTTTATCAGGCTGCATGCCGCAATTTTAATCCAAGGGGAAATCGCCTTCTCCTTGGACACCTGCAATCGGCAGCGTGATGGCTTCCTTTGGTAATAGAGGCGGGGCTTCGTCGCCTTCGCCTGCCATTGATTCCCGACATGATCCTTTCGTAGTAGCGGCATCACCTCCAAGTGCGAGTCGTCACCGATTGTCCACTAACGACTCTCAACTTTTTTCGCTAAGTCCCAATGCTTCGCCGACGCAGGCGAAGCGTGCATTGGAGGCTCATCTAGCCGAGACGGATCGAAGAATGGAAGAAGCTGGGAAACTAGGCACAGCTTTGCTGCAACAGCGTAAGGAGCTAAGTCAAAGATTAATGGAAGTTGAGAAGCAGCAGGCTGAAGGAGAACTTTCCGATGATCTGCGACAAAGACTGGCTGAGATTGAAAAGGATTATAATGATGTCGCCAGGGAAAGCGCACGTGCATTTTTACCAAAGCAGAGGATCCCTAGTAATGAAGCCGCTGCTGGATCGCCATTCGCGCCGGAAAGCAAAGGAGGCAGAGTAAGATTTTCTATTATGAAACTCAGTGAGTATCAGTCAATTAATTGTTCATGCAGCGTTCTGTGAGCCCTTCCAAGTTTGAAGACCAGGCAACTGCATCTCCAACCAAATTCAGTGTTCCCAACCGAAAAGTCCGAAATCAACCTGCCAATCGAATCCACGACATCGAGTTTGCGGCGGAAATCAGCACATCTCTAATTGCTCAGGTGCGCAATTTGCAAGGCCTGCTTGCCGAGAAGGAAGAAGAGTTGAAGGAGATCAGAGTTGAGAAATCTAAGCTTGAATACGAAGCAGAGGGTTTCCAACAGCGAGTCAAGACTTTGGATGAGAGTGAGCATCGTTACAAGGATGAGAACTGGAGTCTCGAGACTCAGGTCCATGACCTCCTTGCTAAGGAGAGAGAGGCCGAGGATCGGTACAAAAAGTTGCAGCAGACCCTAACTGTTCTTCAAGCCGAGAAGAATTCCACCCAAAAGGAATTGGATGAGGTCAAACTGAATCACTCAAGACTTAGCGAGGAGTATGCTGCGGCAGTCAAGCATCACGACATAGAACTTGGTTCTGCAAAACGAAATATAGTCATCGCCGACACCGAACGAGTGGCCCTACGCAGGAAGATAGATGAATTGACCGGACAGAATCAAGAGCTCGCCAAAGCAGTGTCCGCTTCACAGAGAGCGAGAGTGATCGAGCGCGAATCAGTGCTTGGTATGAACCAAGAAGATTCCGAATCCGCGCAGGACAAGACGACGCCGGAACACTCACCTCCTCCTTCGCCCGTGAAAGGAACACCGCGACACTCTTTGTTAGAGTCAGAAACGCTCAAGACATCTTTAGGCCATGCTCATCGCACAATTCAGGGACTAAGGAGCAATGTGCATAGGGAGAAGACTGAAAAACTTGAACTCAGGCGCATGCTACAAGAAGCTCGCGATGAACTGGAGAAATTACGAAACGAGCCCCCGCCGCCACCTAAGCGCATACGTAAAGCCGAGGTGAAAGAACAAAGAAAGCCGTTGCGACTACTGGGAGGTCTGCGTACTGTTCGAAGCGAGGTTTTTTCTGAAGACTCGAATTGGGAGGATCAGCCCGATTCTACAAGCCCAGCTACTTCGACACTAGCTTCGCGATCCAGTAAGTTTGAATCCGTAGCGGAAGAGCCATATGAGGTGTTTGAAACGGCCAACGAGACAAGCGACGCTGCGTTCGAAACCGCGAATGAGCCGGCGACTGAGACGGACGATTTCCACACGGGTGCCGAAGAATTTTCGAGCGACGATGATGCCGAGACTGAAACCGAAAGCCCTTCGAGGCGCCGTACGCCTAGAAATAGCATATCTGGCTTCCAGGGTCGTCCACGGAGTGGGTCTATGCATAGTACAGCCTCAACCGAGGATGAAGATTTTCCCTTTGGCTACGATGCGGGAGCGCCTGTCACCTTACCGCCCTTACAGGCCAAATTCCCCCTCCGAGTTAGTCGCGGTGCTTACCGTCGTTCGAGACAGCCTAGTGAGGAGCCCGCTTTCCTCAGCAGTCCCCAAAGTATTGCAAGCAGCAGTGTAGCAGGCACTCCTCAGCAACCTATCAAAAATCTGGCTGCTGAACTGGGCGAGTTCGACGGCAGTGACAATGAATCGTATCTATCTGCAACTCCTAGCAGGAGGTCCATTAGGGGCCGGACCGTATCGCCTCCACCACCGGTTCCTTCTCTGCCGAGGGCTATCATGGTGGATTGTAGTACGATGACAGATGAGCTGCCAGACACGCATACTCATGCCGCCGATTTAGCAGCTCTTCAAGCCGAACATGAAAAGGCTCTCAAGGAAATCAGCGATGAAAAGGCATTTGCGTACGCAACGGCTTTGGATGAGCTGAAGAGCAAGCATGAAGAGCAACTGAGCAAGATGCAGCATGAAGTCAGCCTCGCTCATACACATGAGCTTGAAACTTTGAAATCAAGTCATACGGATGAGATCAATAAGTCAATCATGGAGGTTAAAGCTGTGCATGGACAGGAACTCGAGGCTTTAAGGTCAAGTCATGCGGATGAGCTGGCGAAGACTCTTGCTGATGCCCAGAGTACCTACGCTAAAGAGCTTGAGGCGCTAAAGTCTAATCATGCCAAGGAGATTAACGAGGCTATTGCTGAGACGAATGCGGCTCACTCTCGAGAACTGGAAGCTCTCAAGTCCAGTCATGTTGACGAGATAAGTAAAGCTGTCTCTCACACTCAAAATACTCATTCTCGCGAATTGGAGATGCTCAAGTCTAGCCACGCCGAGGAGATTGGCAGAGCTCTTGCCGATCTCCGTGCATCTCACACACAGCAACTTGAGGAGCTTCGATCAAGCTATGCCGATCAAGCCGCTAAGGAAGCAGCTGAAGGCCAAACTACCCATGCTCAAGAAATCGATGCCTTGAAGGCTTCTTTTGCCAGCGAGGCATCCCAGAAAGACCTGGAAAGCAGGGCGGCCCATAACGCTGAAATAGAAGCTCTCAAATCTTCTCATTTTGAGCAGATGATGGCAAGAGAGGCCGAGATCATAGCTACACATGCTAATGAATTGGACAACCTGAAAGCTAAGCATGCTGATGAGTTGAAGAATATGAAGCTCGAGAATGACAACCGCCACGCAGCAGAAATCGCTACTTTGGTTGCTGCACATTCAAGCCAGATCAATCAGTTGAAGAATGAACTATTCGACGCGCATTCGAAGCAAGTACAGACCCTCCAAACCGAATACGCCGAGCAACTTGAGAAAGCGAAGCAGCAATCCGATGCAACCCATTCGGAAGAGCTTGCATCATTGAAGGCAGCCCATTTAGCACAACTAGAAGAAGTAAAGAATGCATTAGTGGCGGCTCACGGCAAAGAATTGGATCTCGTCAAGGCAGCGCATACGAAGCACGTCGAAGACCTCAAGGATGCTGCTGACGCCCAACGCGGTGCAGAAATTGCCTTGCTTGTAGCATCTCATGAGAAGCAAATTGATTCAATTAGGGCTGAGAGTCAAGCGACATTGGTGAAAGAACTCGCAGCTCTAAAGGAAGTTCATGCACAGGAGATCGACAATCTAAACAGTCAACATGCTGCTACTCGTACTAGGGAGCTAGAAACCTTCAAGGCAGCTATCGACAAGCAAGTCGAGTCATCCAAGACCGAAGGCGATGCGGCGCACTCTCAACAGATCGAAGCCCTCAATGCTGCCCATGCGGAGGTTCTTGAAGCTCAAAGACGCGATAGCGAAAAGTCTCAGTCACAAGCCTTGGAGTCCCTAAAGGCTTCGCACGAAAGGAATATCGAGGCTCTGATAAGTGAAAATGCAACCGCAAGGTCAAAAGAGTTGGAAGATGTTACTTCGGGTCATCTGAAGGAGTTGGATGTATTGAGGCAAGAACTCGAGTCTTCTAAGACCAAAGCTCTTGAAGATCTTGCCGCTACTCATTCGCAGCAGTTGGAGAACCTTCGCCAGGGTCACCTCGACCAATTGGCAGCGTTGAATTCTCAGCACGAGTCCGCTAAGGCCAAGCTCGAAGAAGAACTTGCTGGCGCACATTCAGAGGAACTTGTCGAGCTTCGTCGAAACCTTGAATCATCTAAGGCTTCCGAAATAGCCGCGCTAAGTGACAGTCACGCAAAGGCCTTAGACATACTCAAGATAGAGCATGAAACAGCGGAGTCCCAAAAACTACAGGAGCTGACCGATGTCCACTCTCAAATGTTAGAAAATGTCAAGACTGAGCGTGATGCGACTGAGGCACGGAAGTTGCAAGAATTGACAAACGCTCATTTGCATGAATTGGAAAATCTTCGTCAGACCAGTGATCATGCGAAGTCCGAAGCATTGTCAGCCTTAGCGGCAACTCACGCAGATGAGATGGAAAGACTCAAGGAGGTTCATGGTGATATGCAATCCCAAAAGTTGCAAGAGTTCGCAGAAAGTCATGCCCGCGAGTTGGAGAATCTTCGAAATGAAAGCGACAGTGAGAAATCTAAAGCATTAGCAGCCTTAGCGGCAACTCATGCGGCTGAGTTGGAATCACTAAAACACGAGAACGAAGCAACACGCATGCAAGAATTAGAAGAGCTCAAGGCTGCACATATTAAAGCACTGGAGATCCAACATGCTGAGCATCAATCTACTCTAGGCAATGCACTGGAGACTCTCAAGAACGACCATGTCAATGAGCTTGAGCAACTTAAGAAGCAACATGACGCCGCCCAGGCCGAAGCTCTTGAAGCTCTTCGCGCAAGTCACTCCCTAGAGTTGACTCGGTTCAAGAACGATGCCGACGCTGCACTCACTAGAGAACTAGCGGCTCTCAACGCTGATCATGCAAGCGCCCTTGAGTTGTACCAGAATGACAACGCTGCAGAAAAAGAGAAACTTTTGGCCGATCACGCCGCAGAACTCGAAGCTTTACGAATTTCTCTCCAAACCACACCTCCTAGCCTGGGTTTCTCCACAATCAACTCAACCGAAACCGAACCGGTTGAAATATCCGAACTCAGAAGCCCTAAACGCGACGCGTTTATCATTCCCCATGAAGATCGCTCGGCACATACATCATCTGATACTGGACTCGGACTGCTTGGGCGCAGAGGTGAGAGAGCTTCAACACCAGAGATTGCAGAAGACGATACTCGTCAGTCTCCAAGTGCCACACCTGCTCCCGAGACGCCAGAATCAAAGAGACCGTTTAAAGAGTTATCTGCCAACACAAACGTTCGTCCTTCGCAGAAGCCAGCATTCCATACTTCCAACCAAGGTTGTCAGACTACTCTGACTTCAGACGGGCTCGATCAATTACTGAAGCAGCAAGGCTACGTATCTCCCGACTCGTTCACAATCACCACTTCTCGAGGTGAGGTTATCGTAACACCCTTCGATGAAGCAGAGGCAAGGCAGAGAGTTGGTGATTCTGGCGTTATTTCCGCCACAGACCCAGTGGCCGCGCGGCAAATAGACAGTCCAGCCAGTGCTCAAGCTTCTGCTTCACCTAGGTTACCTTTACCTCTTAATCATCGAGAAGCAATCGAAGCCGCACGTACCCACTCATCCAGCGGTGGTAAGGGGCCAATGGGACCTCCAGCACTCCCTGCATCCGCATACAATAATTCAGGCTCGAGACCGGAAACACCAAGTAGCAGACGTCCATTGTCCCCAAGCTCCATTGTCAAAGGCACACCAACACCCAAAGCGGGCCGAAGTTCAACCCCAGGTTACGCAGATGTCCACTCCGTGCCAAGGATGCTCCTTCGCAGCAGGCAGTCATCCGTGTCGTCCTTTGCATCCGAGATCGATACAAGATTCAATATCCGTGGTGAAATGGGTATGGATCCTTCGGCTTTTGGTCCTAGTACCGATCCTCGCATGATCCAAGCCATCACACAGACCATGATCGGTGAGTATCTTTGGAAGTACACGCGCAAGACTGGTCGCGGAGAAATGTCCGAGAACAGACATAGGCGATATTTCTGGGTACATCCCTACACTAGGACATTATACTGGAGTGATCGTGACCCGGCTACCGGCGGCCGAACCGAATTAAAGGCAAAGAGTATTCCAATCGAGGCTGTACGCATAGTCGGTGATGACAACCCAATGCCGCCCGGGCTTCACAGAAAGAGTCTAATTATCGTTTCTCCCGGCCGGACGGTAAAGTTCACATGCACTACTGGTCAGCGACATGAGACTTGGTTCAATGCACTGTCGTACCTCCTACTTCGGACAGGTGATGAAAGTCAGGCGGATGCCGAAGACGTGGCCGGCCAAATCACGCAAGAAGATGTTGACGAGTTCAATCCTTCAATTAATCGACGACCAGCTAACGGCAACCGCCCGCGACCTCCTCCATCCTTGTCTTCATACAATTCAGGGGCTACACGTGCTGGTTCACCACGGGTGGAAGTGTCTATGAGTATCCCGACACTTACTCCCACACGTGAGAGAGAAGCCTCTCGAAGTGGGACTCTAGGAAGATTGAGCGGGTATTGGAAATCTAGTTCGATAAATAGCACGTTTAGTAGCCTGAGAAGCAAAACCCATATCCCTCAAGAGGGCGCTATATATGAAGCAAGCGAGGTCCCCGACAGCGCTGAGGATCTAAGGCAAATAATCGAGGAACAGGACCGAGCGTCTGACAGGCTCGAGAATGTCAGGGCTTGCTGTGATGGTAAGTTTAACGAAGTGTTCCTATCAGGTTGCATGTACTAACTTGAGCGCAGGGAAACATGATGTTGGAACCTTGGCACACACCAAGCGTGGACGCATCCATACCTCGCATTCACAAACCCATTCACACACACACCCTGGGCCGTCAACGACACCGACACCTGGGAGTACCTCTGTACGGAACTCGCGCGTCACCACGTAACTTGGTAAATACCTACAATTGCAGCAACACCAAGCTTAGACCTATTCTAGTCGATCACTCAATATAGCATTTTGCACCGTCTCATTCCGTTTTCCTCGCTACGAAGACCAGTCATGGATTTTCACGACGCTTACGACTTGCATTTTCCTTTCCGCATCCTCTAATTCGCATCCATTCACAGAGCTCTATGCCGCACCGACCCACCGTGGTCGGGGCTACGATTGCATTCCACTGCGTTAAAATTGTGCCAACATACCCAAAACTATTTCTCGGAATCATTCTGGAGTTAGGAGAACAAAGGACCGTTTCACGCACCGTCAAATTAGTCGGATACAGATACTCGATATGGTCGGTAAGCCCATAGGGGAGGAAGTCAAGGAGGTAGTTAAATTTTACGAGACTCCGCCTATAGGAGGCAATGTTCCTTTGCCAGGTGTAGGTCTCTACCCGGCCTAAGTTTCGCTGTACGGTACTCTTTTATCTTGAATGTTCTTAGGTGGATTGGTCAAAGGGAGGGCATTATTGCATGCTGTCGTTAGAGTATTGGCATTACAACTGTTGAATGAGATTGTTTTTTATTATTCCCGGTGTCCAAACTACAGAAATGAGTTATGCCCCAACTGGCTTTATTCGAGCTCGGTCTGCTGAAGGTAGGGTGGTATGTCCGTAAAGTTGCCATGTTACGGAGACTTCAATATATCCGATAACACCGATATTACCGGAGGTAATTTGTAATCCGGTCTCGACATAATATCAGTAATCGTTCCCAATAGTAACATCGGATGTTGCGTGCCATTTGCACATCGTCATACTGTGACCCATCCTGATCAAGCGAGAGAAATAAGACAGGCATTACTTAAGTCGTTGATTTAAATCGATACTCCCTTTTCAGGGGATTAATCGGGCTTTACTGGTATCGGTCCGAAACTGCGAGGAGATGGAAGGCCGAGCTACATTATTCACTACACGATTTATACATGCCGAGTCTGCTATTCTGAGAATATTATCAGGAAAGGCGATATATTGTTTCATTCGATTTCAGCTATACGTTCAACGACCAGACAAGCGTATACTCCGTGATATATGAAAATTGATGATCCATTACTTGTCTCGGTCTGGACACTTGATTTGAATCGCCATTCGCTCTTCGGAGATAAAGTGTAGTAGTATTAACCTGGGCGAACTAGGCACCTGCGTCAATGGTTAGGTAGTTGGCGAATACGAGCAGTATAGGTACCTCCTAGTTGGTTGGAGTTAGGTGGTAAGTAGTATATCCGAACATTATTAGAATATAAAAGTAACAATGGTCGTTACGCACAAGTAAAGCCAATAGATCTTTACCGAGACATCTAAGATATCCATACCCAAGACTCATACGAAACCTCATAAGCAAACTAGCTCCAGTCATAATTATCAACCATGGCATCGGATAAGAAGGTTATTTTGATCACAGGTGGTAAGATAGCATCCCCTATTCTTCAGTAGATATATTTATAATCCGTATCAGGTAACACTGGCCTCGGCTTCGAAATTGCGAAAGCATTGTACCAGTCTGAAATTCCTTACGAGGTCATCATCGGAACCCGGAAAGTGTCCAAGGGCGAGGACGCCATCGCAGCACTGCGCAAGGAAATCCCGCAGTCTGCCTCCTCGCTCAGCCTTGTACAAGTAGACCTCAACTCCGATGCGTCACTTGAGAAGGCCATCGAGTCCATCAGCTCGCAGCATGGAAGACTAGACTCACTAGTCAATAATGGCGGCGGCAGCTTCGACTCGGATATACAGGAAGGCAAAATGACGCTACGCGAGGGATTCAACGCTACCTGGGACCTCAATGTATCTGGCACCCACGTGCTTACCTCGCTCGCGGTTCCTCTGCTACTCAAGTCTGCTGACCCTCGCATCGTGTTTATCACCAGCGGCACAAGCACACTCACAGAGACCGAGATTACAAATCATCCTAACCTTGCGCGCCTCAACGCTAACCCGCCCGCCGGATGGCCGAAGCCGAAGGTCGGGTTGGCTCTGACGGCGTATCGTTCCACGAAAACGGGTCTGAATAGTAAGTGCTGTCAAATTTCTTTCTTCCCCGCCTATTTAGGTAGGGACTCTCATCAGTTATTACTTGGTGAATGTTCCTCTCTACTCCGGGAAGTTGTTACTAATATATGTTCATGCAGTGTTGATGCGCGAATGGCATCGCATTCTCAAGAATGACGGCGTCAAGGTATGGGCTGTATCCCCTGGATTCCTTGCTACGGGGTTAGGAGGGGTCGGCTCCGAGAGCTTAAAGAAGGCAAGTCGCTTACCACAGGAGCTCTATGGCTCTTTATTGAGTTGAACTTGGTGTGCATCTCGTGTTGCTAACTGTTGTCATAGATGGGTGCGCGTGATCCATCTGTCGGTGGTCAGTTCGTCAGGGACGTTCTACAGGGGAAGCGGGACGAAGATGCTGGGAAGGCTATTAGATCAGGTACTATCCAGCCTTGGTAGATGGCAGATTCAAGATATTATATAGGCACCTTATGTTCCTAGGCCATGTAGGTGGCTAATTCCCAAAACTAGCCCGCCACCTTTAGTAGTAAAAGAAAACACATTATTTAACCTCCTGAATTTGGCGCCCCTTTTATATATAATAGGTAATAGTTTTAGTTGTAGTCAATAAATGAAATAATATCGGATATCTTGTTGCTTGTTTGATGAACTCGGTTTTTAGGCTATTTCCATTCCTAGAGCAATCAAGGAATGTTTAAGTAGCCATTTCTTTTGTACGTCCTGACGCGATGGGAGGCCAAGTATTTATAATATTTTCAGCTCAACATTTGGACTAAGATTAAAATTGAATAGTAAGAACTTAGTCAATAGATTAGACGTCCACGCCACTTGCATAGCATCCGCTCGTTACCTGTAGAAGCTTATCGTTTAAATAATAGTCTATAACTTATTTCTTGAGCAATGTTACGTCTTACGGTTGATATGTAAGTCACGATATTATACGATAGTTGCTTACCTACCTACCTCCTAGGTACCTCCTAGGTAAGTTTGTCCAACACCTCCACTTACAAATAAGGTATACTTAAGTTTAGGAGAGTGTAAGTGCTTCTGCTATTGCACTTAAGTATATTATATTTTATTATAGCCTTTTTATTTATTGCTTTTCTTTGTTTTGGCTGTCGAAAATGGAGCTCCACACCAGCTAAATTCAGATTTCATCACAGCCTATTCTCTCCTTATCATATAACTTAGGAAATGAAACAAAGGTTACGCTTTGCATAGACTTCAATTGTAAACATACTGTTTAGGAAAATTATAGCCTAATCACATGAGATAATAAAGGGCGGTGATATATCTCAGGAAATATAGCCTAGTAACTTAGGGGTAACACTCTTAGAATACAAAGAGAAAGGTTCCAGGATTGATTGTTCTTGAATAAGAACTTGTTCCTAAACATGCCTAATGATTCTAGAACAATACGACTCAAGCATTACTTATATAAGGTCATCGAAACTGTTGCTCTTTTGACAATTTGATAAATCGTCGAACCAAAGCCGCCAAACTTCGCTCCAGCCGCCGAAACTTTTATTAAGATACTAGCTAACGCCGAGTATCTGTCAAAAAGGCCAATATGTGTACCGAATCATTTGCTATTTACCCATGTTCTCACAAACGGTCAACATGGGAGTATTGTAGCAAGGCAAAGGCTAAAAACATCCTTAAGCGAGGGCCACCTATTCCTTGCGACGGGCACAAGAGTACACAAATCCCACCCGACCTTGAGGAGAGTTGTGGTTTGATGTGTCTGGCCAGACCATTCCAGTGTAGTAACTGCGGTGCCTCCAAACAAGTCGGATGGATCTGCTCACGGTGTAAGTGTATGCGAGACCCCGACACGAAAGTGTTCATTGAGTGCGGGTGTCGCAAGCACAACTGCCTCAAGCTTACTCATGGAAAGCTTGGTAGTGCACTCTGTAATACGTGCCAAAGGGAATGTGATCCGGTCTCGCAGGCAGATTCTTATCTACAGCCTCGTAGGACCATGCCAATACTCCACTGGCGTTGCCATAAGTGCTTTCACATGCTTTCCACACCTGGTACCGCTATGAAATGCGATGGACCTCGTGGTTGCGGGCATCGCCGATGTGGTCATTGTAGCCCGCTGTTCCAGTGCAGCTGTAAGTGCGGTTGTACGTATCATTTTGTCAAAGGGGGTGTCAAACCATGCGATTTATGTATTAAATGCTGTCTCACCAAGGAAAATTAACGTAAACCGCGTAGATCCCTAGAGTAGATCCACGGTGTAGGATGGAATGACTACGTGCTTCCCAGCCTTAGAACATCATATAGTCCCAGGCCACCTTGACAACATTCGCTAAGTTGGCTCCTGGCAGGGAGTCAGGAAAAGAATCGACTATCTTGAGAATAGCCTTAGGCTAACGTTTGCCACTGATAATTCTGACACACGTACTCCTAACCGTTTACTGAGACTATCGTTTGTCAACGGGGTTTATTATAAAGGCAAATAGGTAGTTAGAGAATAAATCCATGTTATACCTTGACCCTTGGGTATTCAAACCACAAACTTGCATATTAGATTATCTTGTGTATTGAGGGATAAAAGGCGCACGCATGAACTCTGAAGATTTATCAAGATAGTACTCTTCTCGTTTCTTTGTTCAAGCCTTATAAATATCAATCGAAGGTGTTATTCTCATTACCTAGTATGATTGGAGGAATTGTGAATGGAATCTTCTTTGTTAAAATTAAAAATAGGCATGTAAGAAGTTGAATTTAACTTTTAAATACTTGATTTGTTCCGAGAAATAGCAGGGCTATCCATATATGCAGAAAACTTACTGAGTCGTGTCTCTCCAAAAGATGTTGAAGACAATATCATTCGACTATCACGGGCGGCTCCAATAGTAGATCCCTGTATATTAGTGGAAGACACAAAATACCTAGTCGCACATCTAGATAAGGCGTCAAGAGCATTGGGCTGAGGTGGAGCAGCATGTGTCTTGGTCGGAGTTCGTGGCGGACTCCGAAATCGCTAGGATAATGCGAAACGATCTAAAATTTAGACCTTGCGGTTAAATTCGAGAGCTATTCGAAGTGACATGCGGCGAGATGGACGGTAATTTTTGTTCGTATTTAGACATAAGAGCATCCTTGGGCTTTGAACGAGCTTACACCTAGAGCTTGGTCCACGAGCCGATTTGCTCTTTGGGAGAAGTGTTGGCCGCTATTCTGATATGTAAAATGCTTGCAAAACTCCTAAGGCTATATTTCTTCTATAATGCGAGAAGTGAGGACATCGAAAGTTAACATCATGTTGCTAAGAAATCTTCCCATGTGCGTATCCAAGTTTGGGTAAGTGGTATGTAAAAGTCTAACTTATTTGGCGAACCCAGTATTTCGGCTACGTTCCCCGAGCATGAGGCTAGCAGGCATAGTTGGGATTTGGGGAATAAATGATGTACAGCGTCAGGGGGTGAACAGCCCCTGACCAGTGTTGTATTTGCATTTTTTTTTTAGCTTGCCCAGCCACCACCACCTTCGCTCGGCTCTTCCCCGACCTGCCAGACTAACAGACTGGCAGAGGACGAACGCTGATGAAAAGTTTTTCTTTCATGCGTTGGGATGACCTAAGATTGCTAGAATCTACCTACCTCTTATAGACCGCCTCTAGCGGTAAGAAGAGCATGTTGGGTTCCAATCAGCGTTTGCGAAGAACCAACAGCATGTATAGAAGTCAGCGCGCGTTGCCGTATTCCACCATTATATAGAGGTAGGATTCATCATCGTCTCCACACCTATGATGACTTCTATGATCCTCGATGGCGTAAATATGAGTAGCAGAATACCTTGTAGATCCTTTCGCCCCCGGGCCCCGACACTACGGACCGAACAAGGGTGCCGTCTCTATTCTCTATCTTATGCTGCTTCGGTGGTATTCAGTTGCGCCAGTACATATACTAATAAGACTAGTAGTTAGCCTTGAGAACGGTCCTCTTAAGTTGAGGGTGGAGGTGAATTCGACTAGGCTCGACCAAAATTAGTCAGAATAGCTCGAGTTTACATAACGCCGTTAATAACTTTAGCTCGTTCTTATTCATGCGTAGAGTCCTGGGGTTATGAATAAGTGAGGTAGGTATTTATCTCACCATCTTACTCCAAGCCTTCTACGTCTGGATCCGGTATTGTTTTTCAACTGCTCAACATACATCCTCGCTCCCAGGAACGTGGCACTGCGTTCCTTTACCAATATAATGTATTCATAATAATTAGGCTGCGTTGGAGCAACTGCTTCCCGAAAACATGACACGATGCGGTACGATTTGTACGAAGCCCAGGATGTCGGTTATGCGTGCGCGGCATTGTCGGTTGCCATCTTAGTCAGTCGAGTAATCGTATCTCGATGGCGACGCGAGCCTATCGACCTCAGTTTCGTCTTCGTCGTACTTTCGATACTGATGATTATTGGGAGGGTCATCGCCAACAACTTTTATCTGAGATTTGGAACGACCAACGAAGTTTTGCACGACCCGCACCTCTCTGATTATTACGATACAAGTCGCTTAAAAACTGGCAGCATTCTTGTCTTGTTGGCTAGAGTTCTTTTTACAGCAGCACTGTGGTTTCAGATTTGCCTTCTGCTCTTGTTCTATTCAAGAATAACCTCGGGAATAACATGGGCAGATCGTCTTACCAAGACAGCTTGGGTCACCGTGGTCGTAACCTTCGTCGCCATTGTGCTAGCAACATTCCTTGAATGCCGTCCGATCAGCTTATACTGGCAAATTAACCCCAACCCAGGGCACTGTGTGCGAGCCTACGTCCAGTTGCTTATCCAGGGAATAGCCAACATCGTCATCGACCTATTGCTCCTCTTCATCGCGTACCCCTTAATTTGCCTAAGGAAACGGACTTTAACAGAATATATTTCCCTCTACTCCTTATTTGCGCTTGGCACATTGTGTATTGCTATCACCATAATCAGGGTAGTCCTGGTATTTAACGAGGACTCGTCTCAAACTACGCGGAGTTTATGGGCGTCGGTTCAGATGTTTGTCTCGTGTTTCGTTGCAAATGCACCGACCATCTACGGCTCTCTGCGTGTTGCTCGACGGAAGAGGTCTGGACATAGAAGTACACCTGGTCATTCCAGTGTTGAGCCGCTAAGTCAGCCCTCGCGTCTAGAAGGGGACTCTTGGATAAAAATGGACGAGGAGATCGCCCTTGCAACGACTGCGCCCGGCGTACAATATAATCCGACACTACCATTTACTACAGCGATATTCAATAACGATGATATTTATCCAACGACACGATCTCGTCCGTGATTCCTTACCTTAGGTACTTAGCTCTTCTACGCCAGATGAGCCTCGACATCAACCCATCAGATACTTATTGGAACCATCTGTATGAATATAGTACCTATACGCGCCTTAAAGACGGCGTTATGGTGGGGGAAAAGGTCCATGAACTAGGGGAATATTGCAATTTTAGTATTTTTACAACAGGTTTAGCAAGTTACGACTTTGGGAGATCCCCACAGAATATGTGAGAGGCACGTAGCATACGGTTTACCGAGTTGTAATATTTATATTAGAACTATACTTTTGAGATAACCTGGTTATAGAGACATTGTGAATGAACTGGACATTTCCAAGTTAACTTAATCGCTCAATTGTAGTGGTAGCAAGCTTTCTAATGTAGGTAGTTTTATGGTGAATTGATAGCCTCCTTGATCCCGATTCAGTTGGGGAGCAATGTTTTCCCATTTGGCTTCTCATCTAACGTTTGATCAAATTCCACTAGTGCTTCTCTGACCATCTCGATAATATCGTTATCCCATATTTTATGAAAACGTTTGCTTATTTCGGGGAGGAACTTTCCAAAGTCGTCGCCTACGTTCTCGTCTTGCCAGTGAAACAACGCACAAGCCTCCCGGGTAGCGCCGACGAGCCACTGAGTACGATCATATCTAGCATTGTTATATGCAACGAGGGAAGCATGGCATAGCTCGGCCTTTGTCTTGTTGGTCTGGCCCTCAAGCTTTGTGTTGACGGCTTCAAGCAGGCTTGCTAGAACTAAGGAATCCTCTATTCCGAAGCCAGCACCAGAGCCGAGATGAGGACCAGCGGCATGAGCAGCATCCCCTGCAATAGCTATACAGCCGAGATTGTAGCGTGGTGCTGGATGCTCAAACATGTCAAAGATAGCCCACTTCTGCAATTCGTCGGGTAGCAGGTCTATTATTGCTTTCACAGATGGATGCCAGTCCGCATATGCGCGAATAGCGTCCGCCTTATCTCCTAGAGCCGTGTGTTTTCCGTCGCTAGTACGCCAAGGGTTTGGGTCAGTCATGACGAGCAATATATTCATGAACTGTCCTTTTGCAACGGGGTAGTTAATAACATGCGCTCCTGGACCGTTATACATGAGCCTATTCAATGAGCTCGCTCCGCCTGTAGTCCTCTCCTCCCCCAACACTGCCCGGGCCTTGTCCATAGGAACCAGAGCCCGGAAACAATATTTATTTGTATATGAGGGATATGATGCAGGATTTTCTTCCCCCAATATGAGTTGGCGGACCCGTGAATGGATGCCATCGCAACCAATAACTAGGTATTCTTATTAGCATCAATCTCTAGAGCATTGCTTAGAAAGTCGTTACCGATGTCAGCTTTCTCGATAGTTCCATCTCCGAATTTCAACGATACCTCCCCGTTATCGTTTTGGGTAGCCGACACTATCGACTTCCCAAACTTGACCCTATGTTTGTCAACTAAGTTAGACCATGCCTCTAGGAAGTCGAAACGTCGACCTCCCTGAAAACAGTCGACACCGATCAATAGCCTTGCTGCGAACTCATTCGTTTTGCCGTCAATCCACTGAAAATATTCCTCGCCTTTGGTTGGTGGTGTGACTTGCTTGTAGATGCGGTGTACCTCAGGGTCAACGACTGTTAAAGCACGCTCTGCGTTAGGACTGAAGCCGATACCGGCTCCAATCTCTGTGAACGCTGAAGCTCTATCATAAAGCACGTAGTCAACACCTCGTTTCTGTAGACCCAATGCTAATATAACCCCCGTGATGCCACCCCCAATTATGGCAACATGGATGCGCTTCGTGTCTCTTGGTGCCGACATTACGATAACGGTCTATCGACAAAGTTTGTATACGAGTGTTTAACGATGCGCACTCTATGAGGGAGAAGAAACATATCCGGACTTAAGATAGGGAATGCCGCCAGTCCAGATCCTCAGTATCCAATAAAGGAACAGGAGGCTTGACTGGACGACGGTATTCGTTAGGTACCGAGGATGAGTAGTATCCATCCTCAAAGCCGCCTCAGTGTGCTAATAATTATCGTAGGTATTTGCTACGAGCTCCAACGTCACATTGCTTCTTTCGGTGTTGATTGGGGTAGATGCGTCGGAACACCGGAGGGGGTGTGACAGAAGGCGGATATCCCCCCCTTTGTCAAATCACTTATGGAGGCGCTTTATATCGTTGTATGAAAGAAAAGCAACTTTCATTTCTTGATATCTTGGTATACCCTAAGTATGAAGGAAATGAATAATCCTACTGGGCCAACGAAAGGAGTAGTACTAGTGACGGGTGAGTTAACCTGACTACCTATCCTTCATCGTTAAATACCTACCTTAAGAGGTACCTAAGGTACCGAGGTGGGCAGATAATCTGACGGATTGATTGGGTGTAGGGGGGAGCGGGTTCATTGCATCTCATATCATTGACGAACTTTTGGATAATGGGTATTATTCCTTTCCCACCCCAATGCCTTATACGCTTACTCGTTATGCAGGTTCAGGGTTGTTACAACAGCTAGATCGGATGAAAAGGGTCGCAGAATTGTAGAATCAGCCAGCCCTGCTCAGCGCAACAAGCTCTCCTACATCATTATAGGAGATGTTGCAAAGGAGAATGCCTTTGACTCTGTATGTCTTGAGAGAAACCGAATCAAAGTAGAAACGAAACATCTAATAGTATATTATAGGCATTCACTCAAGGAACAATCTTTGACTATGTTATCCATACTGCATCCCCTTACCATCTCAATGTTCAGGATCCGATCAAGGACTTTTTAGACCCAGCAATTAAGGGGACAACAGGAATTCTCAAGTCAATTGCGGCGCACGCGACTACTGTAAAGCGCGTAGTGATTACATCTTCTAGCGCAGCAATGATCAACCCTCTCAATCACGCGAAGGTATATGATGAGACATGTTGGGCTCCGTGGACTTTGGAGCACGTCAAGGATCTCAACAAAGCTTATGTAGTCAGCAAGGTATAGCATATACACTTATTATTATCGTCGGGGTCATTCACTAAATCAAATTTAGACGCTTTCCGAAAAAGCTGCATGGGCCTTTATGGAAACCGAGAGGCCGAAGTTTGATCTCGTTGTCATTAACTGTACCTACACGTTCGGCCCTGTGCAACGCAACCTTCCGAGTTTGGACGTCATGAACACATCTAATCATCGTATCCGGGATATGCTACAGGGAAAGATGAAGAAAGATATGCCTTCTACGGCGCCAGTCTTCACCTTCGTTGATGTCCGTGATGTGGCTCGTGCGCACCTCAAGGCCGTAACTGTGCCAGAGGCTGGTGGGAACCGGTTCTACATCGTGGGCGGTCATTTCTCGAATAAGCGGATTGTGGACTCGATCCGCAAGTCATATCCAGAGTTTGAAGCACGCCTTCCCCCCAGAGACATACCAGATGACTTACCTGGTGAAGTCGATAGCTTCGACAACGGCAAGTCTAAGAGAGTTCTGGAATTGGAGTACATGTCTTTGGAAAAAAGCGTCAGGGACACTGTACAGTCGATACTAGACCTGAACCTAGGTTTATAAAAGTTGAGGATTAAGTATAAAGATATATTAGTAAACCTAAGCATAGGAAGTCAGCACCTATTATAATAGCCTCACTGGTGTAGACTACCTAGGTAGGTAGGTATTGTTTATGTTCAACATCAAGTTTGTAATTGTTGTCTTATAAAATACCAAATACCCAGTAGATTGTATTAAGAGGTAGTCAAGGGAACAAATTTAGTCCACCTTAGTTTATCTATATACTAAGACTCACCATGTGCCTTGATAAAGTTGACGAAATCAAATATAGAGCGTTTATATGTACGCTCAAGTGTCACGTTGTCGAATATTTGGACCCCAAAGTGATCATTATATTGGCCCCATTCCCAATTATCAACGTAAGTCCTAATCCCAATTACTAAAGCCATGAGAGGGCGTTGACCAAATAGTTGCATCATTGGTTTAGTTGATGGTAGAAATCAACGGAAGTTCAAAGAGCTATAAGAGGTAACTACCTACCTTATATATCCTAAATTCTCATTTCCCGCGTGGAGAACCTGAGGCCTACCGACTCTGTAAGTTGTAATGAGTTGTAAGGATAATTTCCTGGGCATCATGAAATTTCCTATTCAGTTCTAAAGTTTTTTCTAATGCTACCTAAAGTTATCCTACTCACGCGGGGAATCAGAAGATCCCATACTAGTATAAAATAGATGTCGACCTATATTGAATGTAATGTCTAGTTGCGGGGGATGCATGTAGGATAGGAATATAATACACGAATATAATCCGACCTACGGTGCGAATACGAGTATAAGTACGAAGAAACGGAAAATACTACATAGTAGGCCACGGCAACCCCATCATGCTGTATTTTCGTAGCATTACTAAGTTATTTTCTCTGTAGCGAACTTCTTTCCAAAAAGTAGACGGTAGGAAATTTATGTGGTCATATTGTAGAGCCATCCTGTCAGGGTATTATGGGTCAGGGGTAGCTAACAGGGGTCTATCTACTATATAAGAGGCGCGAAGCGCCCTCGTAAGAGGATAGAAGGCCAGGCGTTACAAGATCAATACTACTATTTACTTGGTCTACCTATCCTAGACACTCACTCTGTGTATGACATCAATCGACGGGTATAAATCCTGACACATCCCTGCTATTAATACGAATGAAATGGCGTGTCTGAACAAACCCCTAACGTGCTTTTGAAGAAGTAGGCATACAATAAATTTAGGAATGCGGGTATATATTTGTCTAGGAAAAGTTTGTAGTCGTAGCCCCTATATATGCGGTTGTATCCAAGCTCATACACTGGCTTTTCCGACAGTAATAAATGTTTACAATAACATCAACAAGTTTTGAAAAGGGTATCATCCTCCACCAAGAAATCAAGTTCAAATTATTTAAAATCCATAGCATGCGCACTAGCACTCACATCATGTCAGCTCTCTGGCGTAAAAAGAAGAATTTAGGGGGGGCTGTAGGTTGCTTTACCTTAACCGGGTTCGCCTGGAAGCTGTACCAAAGAAATCCGTGGCGTGATAGTCCACCAGTAAAGCAGACCAGAGGCCGTAAATAGGTCCTTTACTTTGGGTGGAAACACTATGATAGGCAACCAGTTGAATATTAACGATGATATTTAGCCCTCGTAATAGCTTGGGCGATATCTTCTCGACGCCTCATACGCCGTCCACTGAGGACCCGTATCCGTTGCGATATAGGTAGGGGTAGCCGGTGGGGATATCGATCGAGGGAATCCTGGCCAGTAACTTCTTTGCGGCTCGGCAATAGTAACCTCTTCCATATCATCCGAAAAGTATATTATATCGTTCTCGCCGTTGTTATAGACACTGTAAGGCCTACAACCACATCTGTTTGTGCAGCAGCACCATAAGACTATCCCGAGAACGGCGGCCCCGATGCAACACCCTATGATGATACCAATCTGTTGTTGACTGAGACCGTCAGATGAAGCAGCGCCCGCGTTCCAACTCGGAGCCGGAGTGTTCGTCGGTGTGGCACCTCGGTCGAGAGTTACGACGGCGGTAGATGTCGCATCCGGGTATATTATAGTCTGCGTCAACGTGACCTGTCTCCTTACGACACTCGAATACTCTAGGCCCGCGGTAACTACCAATGTTGTAGAGTTCGCGGACATCTCGGAAGTATAAAGATAGCCCAGACTTTGGTATCACGAATCGGATCCAAGAATCACGATCCAGTCCTGGAGAAGCATTACTTTGGAACTGGGTCCCAAGGAGGGCGATCGTTAGGTATTTTATCGACGACCCGTCATACGGGAACAGCCCCGCGTATGTTAACCTGTCCGTCTACGACACGTTGGAACATCCCACACCAATCCATATGCAGCAGAATTGGATCGCATCGTCGTCTGACATTGGTTTAACTCATATGACGCTTCCGCTGCCCTATCGTGATAGGTGCCAGCCTACATGCAGTTGGGTTGCCAACGGCTCGGCATCTAGGCGGATACAGGCATTACACCCTTCTGGCGGGTGCAACATATGACTGCCACTAATGCAAATCACCTGCAGATGTAAGTTATATGTAGGTAGGTTATAGATAATGCGAAGCCCGATCTTGGAAAATCCCATTTGTTCTAGTCCTTCTGGGTGGGTTACATTTGGGGCCAAGCCCCTGGTATATTAACCCTATCACATGGAATGGCCATGAGGACATGCAGTCCTCGCCTTAAATCAGGACTGCACACCGAAAAGCTGCATTGCTTGCATATGTATGTGTTTCTCCCGCTCCGTAGCCGTACCATATGCAATGACATTCTTCAAAGTTATACTATTTGACGCCCAAAGGGATTACCTACTGTAGTCATCAAAGATCTACTATGATTATATTCCTCAGCTCTTATACGACTATGTCCACCGAGGACTTCAATTAAAAAGTCTTATACCGAAACTTTATGTCGATATATAGAGGTAGATAACTTGGATACCTAAGGTAGGAAGAAGCAAGGCCATATACATATATCCCGTTTTAGATACATATTTGACGTATGATACCTAGTAAGGTACCTTGAACAGTTGGTTATATATTCAAAGGAGTAGATAGACCTGGATTATATTTCTCAGTGCAAAAAATACCTCATTGTATTATTGTTTTTAGTCAACTCTCTCAGCTTGTGTAACCGCTACCTTTGCTTCTTCTATATTATGCAATGCGATATCGTGAGCCTGAGAGGAAGACTGGCACTCAAACGTGGGAAAGTCCCTAGTGGACACCCGTTTCTCAAATAATTCGTCAATCTCCTCCAAGGATCTACCTTTCATATCTGGTAGAAATAGCCAGAAGAAGACTAAACAGCCAATTAGCAAGGAAACATCCTAAGCCTCATATGCGCCAGGATCCTCACGAAGGTTAAGACATTGGACGCCGCCCATATCCAGCAATACTTGGCACCCCAATTCAAGGCGGTGGGATTAATGAAGTATGGCGAGCAAAACGAGATTAACCCTAGAATTTCGGTCAGCCTAGTTGTTCATGTTCTACAATATGAAATGCTATGTCACACTACGCCACGAGGCAAGACAACTTACAAGCAAATACATAATCTACACCGGTGGCAAAGGATAACGTGAGCACCCGCAATCTCGAGTTCACCACTTCCGCCGATATAGGCCACGTCATTGATCCAGCGAAACTGCTGTATGTAATAACGTAAAAGAAGTTAAAGGCGAGGAATACTCTTGCAGCTCCTGGTGTGCCGGGCGCGATTGTGGCTCCTTATTGCTGGTCCAACCATAGCTATGACTGCCGAACCGGTCCCTATAAGAAGCATGGTACGACGACCCCAGACTTTGTATGCGCAGTACAAGCCGGCTGTGACACCGACAAGCTGAACTACCATGGAGTAGATACTAATTTTGAAGACATCATCGACTCCGGCTTGCTGGTAAAAGTAGGTCTTGGAGCAACGTTAGACGACGCGAGGCGAGCAGTGCATCGGAGAGATAGGGGGCTTACACCGTAAGACAAGAATACCCATACACCTGAAGAAGCGCGTGAAACCGCGACGGCCACGCATAGCATCGTGCGACGTAGATTAGTGCCCTTGAAAATATTGATTATGCTAGATCCAGACGTGTTCGACTTCTCTTCATCTACCCCCCGGATGATCTCAACGAACTCCTCCTGGAGAAACTCTAGGTCGAGAGAGTCGCCACGAAGAAAAGCGAGCGACTTCTCAGCCTCCTCGCGGCGGTCATGAAGTACCAACCACCGGGGGGATTCCGGAATAAAGAACACGAAAATACTCAGCAATGTAGGAAATATGAACAGACAGGCGAGGGGAATCTGGTAGGAAAGCTTGCCCATAATATGAGATGTCCTTTCGTCGACGATGGCCCCAAGAATAGTCCCAATGTTGATAGTGACGGCGAACATAGCGGAGCAAACTGCACGTAGCCGTGGAGGCGCGCACTCGACGATGTACGCGTTTGAAAAGGTGATGAAGAAGGCGTTTGAAGCTCCCATCAACGCCCTCCCAACACACAAGGTGGCAATTGAAGTCGCCACTATCTGAGTAGCACATCCGGCGAAAGCGATAATGGCGCCCATCCATATCCCATGCCTGCGACCAAAATAGCGACCAAACGGTGTAATGAAGAAAACGCCGATTATAGTTCCCACGTTTAAGAATGATGCAATCAACTGTTGGTCGGTCGTAGAGATGCCCTACCCCCCTTTCAGCGCTGGATCTCGGTATCCGAAAGTCATCAAGAAGCCTCCGTCCTCATGAGGGGTGAGTTGCCCCTTAACCGTACTATGAGAATGCAGAAGTGTCCACAGCGCCTTGTTTTTATGAGGATTATTCCCAAGGCAACTTCAACTCAGCGTGAAGTATAATACGGCTGGATGGATATTGTAAAGGAGCATGACAAAGACGATCGACTGTCGTTAGGTACTTATTCGGGGAGGGTTACTTACACCTTAAGAGTGTAGATATTAGGTAGACACACGAAGTCAGTACCTACGGCAGTTGAGCTCAGTGCTGACGCATCTCCATCTCATATTCGCCGTGGCCAGCAAGGGGGTGTAGTACTATTCCGTTTGAAGAGATTGACAACCACCATAGCAATTAAATACAGGTAGATCAATCAATTTTCAACAAGGGCTGTTGTCACTGTATATTGAGTAGTTCCATAGCTCAGATCGACGCTCTAGAGCAGTTATTATTATATACCTTAGGTAAATACCTACCTAGGTAGATAGATACCTAGCTTCCCAGCCTCCCAGCTTCGTTATAAGGTAAGAACTCATCCTTCTAGAGCTCACCTCACTCCGCAGGCTTTTCCCCTACTATCTTCCCATCCTTATCATAGAAAATCTCCTTCACCTTCACAGACCTCAAGTGGTTCACGCCCTTGCTAAGCTCGCAGTCATGGTGGAACAGCCACCAGCGGCCCTGGAATTCGACCACCGAATGGTGCGTCGTCCAGCCTAGCACCGGCTCAAGCAGGCGCCCCGCGTATGTGAATGGCCCGAGCGGGCTTGATCCCGTCGCGTACGCCAGGTAGTGCGTGTCTCCTGTCGAATAACTAAAGTAGTAAACGTTCCCCCGTTTATGCATCCACGCAGCCTCGAAAAACCGTCGGTCGTGGTCGTCTGCGTCAATTGGCTCGCCGGTTTCCGGTGCTAGAATGACAAGATCCTGCACGGGTCCCTCGAATGATCGCATGTCGTCCGCCAGTTTAGCTACCTTCGGGAACAGCGCCTTGATCCCTGGTCCCGAGGGTTCTTTTGGCCCGAGCCATTCTGCGTCGAAGTGCTCGGGTCCGTTGCCCTTCTGATAGCATTGTAGCTGTCCGCCCCATAGGCCGCCGAAGTACAAATATGCAGATTCGTCGGCATCGTCGTCCACGAAAGACGCAGGGTCAATACTAAAACTACCCGGGATAGGTTCTGGTTCCGGGACAAAAGGACCAACAGGGGTATTGCCGCTGGCGACGCCGATGCGGAACACCGAGTTCTTACCACGCGCTGGGAAGTACAAGTAATATTTGCCCTTGCGACGGGCTGCGTCGGGAGCCCATAATTGTTTACTAACCCATGGGACGTCTTCCGTACGTAGTACGACACCATGGTCCGTTACTTTAGGTGGCTCTGCAGAGGCGGAAGAGGGGGATGATGCGTAGGCGTCGAGAGAGTCAAGCGAGAAGACGTGGTAGTCGGCCATGTCATACTGATCGCCATTGTCGTTGAATTGGATATCAGTCTCGCGGTCATGCGACGGGTAGATGTATAGCTTTCCGTCGAAGACGTGGGCGGAAGGATCCGCGGTGTAAAGGTGTGTTATTAGGGGGGGCGACATCTTGGTTCTGTAGATATCTTTTAATCTTAGATATTCCCCTTGTTCAACTCTAGCCGAGTACCTACCTTAGGTACCTAAGGTATGTAAAGCTATTATGCAAGTAGTTGGCTTTTAATACTTGACCACGCTCTATTCACGATACTCTGCGGGGTTCTGATACCCCGAGGAGGATGGGGAAGTGGAGAGGATTCTTGGTGTTGAGGGGTTTGTCTTTGGACTATTGCTAGGTTTACAATCTAAGATTATATAGATATGAATCTGAAATACAGATGAACTTATACTTATCTTGTTTTGTGCCGCGCGGGTTCATTCAAGTTCATCGTATCACGCGATTTATACACCCACTAAAGCACTTATAAGGACTGGTGACGATCGCTCTTCTCTCATCCCGGCGGAATGGACGTCCGTCTTCTTCCAATTTATCCCTATTTAACCGCCCGTCCGCCTACTTTAGCTCCGTCCCACTTACCGTATACGACACTCTTCTTCGCAGTCATACTATTTAGATGCAATTGAACGCCGAGGTTCTATGTAGTTCGGATTACCTGGGTTAGCGTCCCGAACTAGGCGCTGTATCATAGACAGGCATTCGGGGATTTGGACCAAGAAACAAGCGACTACACTTCATAATATATCTTTATTTTTCATACGTGTGTTATGTAGGTACCTATATATTTACCTAGATAAGTTGTCTATACCTTGACACGTAAGATTTCGTCTATACGAGAAACTTAGGGTTATGATCCGGCACCGTCTTTATCTGATCTAGGAGGTATCTTGTACGCTCACTCTAGCCAACCACGACGTTTCATGCATCCATAACACCTAATGTGAGCCGGCGAAGAGCATCTTCATACCGTCCAGGGCTATGATCCAACAACATGCTAGAACCAAATCTAACTTCTCTAAACCGAGCCTCCACATCTCTAATATACTTGAATACGACTCGGGTCGCAGGTCGCCCGACCTGACCAGTACCAGCTTGCAGGAAAGCGTCTCTCCTAAGGGCTGGCGTGCTCTCAATAGAGAAGACCTCACCAGGAGGTAGCAGTTTAGAACTCATCATACTAGCGCGTAATGTCTTAAGCGCAGCATATGCCCATTCATCTTCTTCTTCGTGCGACCGCTTTGGACCGTTGTTATACCATTTATCGGCCAGACCCGACTGTAGTCCCTCCCAGATTCGCCGCCGTACTTCTGCCTTCGCCTCGCTATTATCAGTCTTGAATGCCAGCGCCACAGCCTGGAAGTCATGCAGGACACCAAGCGACAAGTATGGAACAAGGTCGTTTCCGTGTACCGTACTGGTGATTAATCCCCTTGTCGCTTTTTGTAAGGACGGTGACATGGTAGAAGGCGGGCCATATGCATATACATGAATGGGCCTGCCGGGCGGGAGACATATATGGGAGGCGGTTTGGTGGGACTGCCCGCTCGCAAGTAGTCTCTGATGGGGTTCAGCTGAAGTGACAAATGCTGTTCCACTAGAAGCAGGCTCAGCGAGCATGGCTCCAAGTAGCGCAGTTACGCCACCACCAAGTGAATGGCCACAAAGCACTAGACCATAGTCCGAAAATTCCTCGAGAGCTTCTTTCAGTGTTGCGAGTACCCTTCCATCACCCCCATATAGAAGTCGCCGCGCAGAGGCATGGATGCCCTTATGGACCTTATACGGCTTCCCACGCCAGAACAGGTCATCGTACTCGCACATCATATCTGCTAAAACATCTTCAAAACCCAACGTACCGCGGCAGGACAAGACAACAGCCTTGGACTCTTCATCGATTGCAATTGTATGTACGAGGGGTACCCCTGTGTCGGTAGACCCAGTGGAATCGGATCCGCCTTGTGGGTCAATAAATGACGACAGGAGGATGCTGTCCGGCGGGAGCTCGGTATGATGCGCGAATGAGCGCACATCTTGATGTGTTTCGTCCAACGCTTTTAAGATGGGAAGCTCTTTTGCAATGCCCATCATTTTTAAAAAGTTTGACCCATACGAAGCAGACGCATAACGACTATATCGGGTAATGTTTCTTAGGATATGAAAGTCAGGGAACATCCCCCCAACTGTTCCCGTACGTCGCAGAGTATCGACAGCCTCTGAATCACTGTATGCGCTTCTTTGCTGAAACGTGGATAGGGCTAAGGACATTTGCGAATCTCTAGTCTTAAGAGTATATATGCTTGGGCTGTGAAAACCACGATGTTCTGACGTCGTCCTTTTATGACCCCTTGACGGCGAGCGAAGATGCTGCGTACCCATATCGTGTCCGGTTTCAGAGTACGATATGCTACTATGGCCTCTGGGATCGTTTCGTTGAAATAAAGGAGACGATGGTCGGCTTTCAAACGAGTGTACCGAGAAGGTATCAGCTAGAGAAACAATCGAGTTAGGCCTCCTGCCTTGTGACGATACGTATTTTGCTCGCAATGGTGATCCATGTAAAGTGGAGGTACCCTCGCCATCGCCTAGGTCTCTCGAGGAAAAGTGGTTCGGGCTCCCTCGGCGCGGTGATCGAGGAAGCTCGCGATGCGGTATCAGATTTGAACTTCTTTCTGGATAGTCTCTTCTATGTGATGCCGACACCTTACTACTTTGCGAAGGCTTGTTGCTACCCCAAGGAGGTTTCATTATTGCTTTTGATTTGTTATTTGTTTGGAGATTCTCCGAGCTCGAGTCCCTGTGCAATAAAACCGACCCCTTCCTAAAGACATCTCGAATACCACTCCTCTTTTCATTACCCTTCACGTTTGGTGGCGAGTCGAGCTTCTTAGTCGGATATTTACTGCTAGTTGGCGAAGTCGGGACAGGAAGGGTGCTACGAGAACTTTGTCGAGCGTCATCCAATGGTTTTCTGGTGCGTTTCTGATTCGCGGCATGCTCAGGACTCTGGTTAGGAGAAACAGTTGGAGATGCACGATCCTTAGTTGAATCAAAAGTCGACCCAACCGAGTTACTGGAAGCAGACTTGGATTGATAGCCCAGATGATCGCTTCTAGTATTGCCCTTTCCCTTCGCCGACGAAGCGAAAGTTGAACGTGCAGCTTTCGGTGGGACAGGAGGGGGCTGGTCGGACTGATGAGTATCTATGTTATTGGGTGACTGCAGCTCTCCATCGTCAACTACTTCAACCCTAGACTGAGTATCGTCCTCGGCATCGCTATCAGTAGCCATATTTCTCACCTTATTCCGGCTTATCTTGTAAACAACCCTATAGCCGGGCCCCGCCTCTCGGTTTCCGGGGATATCTCCAGAGCTATTAACTTCGCTTTTTACGATATCAACCCCAGGTAGTGATAAAATTGGTACTCGCGGACTGCCTTTTATATCAACAGTGATCGTCTTTGTCGTGGTTGTTGAAGTAGTAATAGATACTTGAGCATCTTTAGGGAGTGATCTTAAAATTTGTCGCTTGAGTTGGGCTTCGGGGATTCCATCCTCGTCGTCACTATTCCACCTGACGCCGTGCTGCTCGACTGCTTCGATCAAGTTTTCATGGCTACCTACATCGGGTTCTCCGTGATGCTTATTGATATGTAGGTCTTCGCCGTCAATATCAACTCGTTCGCCATCATCGAGGAGGACAACATCCCAAATAATCTCTTCTTGACCAAGGCGACGTGACTCATCTTGTATCATCTTTCTGCACCAATTTTGTAGATATGCCAGGCCGCATAAACCAAGTATAAGGTCAATTACCCCCACTCTTTCCCCTTGTACGCCCGTAGCGGGATTCTGAAATTCCCGACGGATCAATGTGATGATGCTTGCAATAGCTCTAGAAGAATCGGTGGAGCCGAAAAATTGATCTAAAACAGACAGAAACAACTGAGATATTTGGGAAGCAGTTGATACGGTTGTACCGGTGACGTGAAAACTAGTCGCAGTCCAGAAGACGATTTGGGACATTGTCTGGTGTAAACCTTCTAGACTACTTTCCAGGATAGACTCGGCATCTGTTCTACCCAACTCGGACTGGGCCCTTGTCATTACGTCCCTCCCGGCTCTACTCAATATCCCCTCTAGAATACCGCGGCCGAGCTCTAAGCTGGAAAGTGTCGTGAACTTCGCAGCACCCAAACCATAACCGCCGATGAGAGTACCGACGCGGAGAGCAAAGGAGGTTGATCGTGCAGCAAAGCTAACGGCGCTCGCTATCGGACTAGGCAGGAGAGTTCTCCCCGAAGAAGGCGGCAGTAGCTCGGCGGAAGGGGGTATGAGAGCTTCGGAGGATTTACTCTCGTCTTCATTGTGGTCCGCTTCTGTGTTTGACGACATGGAAAAAGTGGTTTAAAATAAATAGGCTGCATATATCGCACTATTGTGAAGCTAGGAATTGTCTTGGGTTTTGTGTTAAGTGCGTGAAGGTGATTGTGATGGTGAATCGGTGTTAAAATTAATAAAATCTGACGATGCGATAACGAAGACAGCACATATGTACGGTACATCAATCGTAGACTCTGTCATTGATTACATGCCTGCTAGAGGTTGAGACGAATTATAGTTGAGACGAATTATATATAGGTATAAATGAACGGACGAGATTTAAGTTATAGATTTGAATATTAAAGATTGGCCACTGTCCTAATAGGTCCTATGTAATAAAACTTGAGGCGAATAGGGAGCTATGGAAAAAGTGTTGACGTTAGTAGGTAGTATCAAGTAACTATGTTTTTAGTGTAAACTTACATGTGATAGTGCAACCCATTTATGTCCTTTAGATGTACCTAACGCGGGGATTACCTTTTTAAGGTACCACATATGTACCTACTCTGTAGTTGGGATTAGACGTTATTGGCCACGTTTGGCCCTTGGGTGTTGTCACTGAGCTAGCCCTTCATAGTTTCGGGCTAGGCGGGCTAGGCGGGCTAGGCTGAACGGGGAACTTATTCCTTATTCGTTCCCAACGGTTTCTTAATACAATACCATAGCAGCAAAGGGTGGTTTTGAAAAACGGTTCCTTAACGGAATACCGTATCTTTTATATATATTATTTATTAAAAAAGTAACGTTATTTTTTAAACAATTGTTACTTAAGTAACCACTGTTTTTCTTTTAAAAATCGTTTTTTTTTTAAAAATTATTTTTTTTTTAAAAATTATTTTTTATTAAAAATTATTATTATAATAAAAATTAAATTTATTAAAAAAATTATTTTAATTATATAAATTATTACCGAAATATTATAAATCTTTAATTTATTTTTATTAATATTATAATTAATAAATTTTTTATTTTATATAAATTATATTTAAATTATTAATTAAAATTAAATATAATTTGGTTAATTTAATAATTATAATTTTAATAATAAATAATTTATTAATTAATTTTTATAAAATATTTAAATTAATAAATTTGTTATAAATATTAATATAATGTAAAAATATAATAATTATAAAAATATATTATTTAATATAAATATTAAATAAAAAAATATAATTAATATAAATAAAATTATTTAAATTA